>NW_016157097.1:477780-493764 GCF_001687245.7 Rhagoletis zephyria
GACAGACGGACAGACGGACATGGATAAATCAACTCAGCTCGACGTTCTGATCATATAAGTATACATTTTAATGGGTCTATCTCTTTTTGTTCTGGTACTTACAAACATCGGACCAAAGTTATAATACCATTTCATGCTCATGAAAGGTATAAAAATACTTATTGCAAATTTTCAAGGATATTCAAGAATAAAATTTTAAAATGCTTTTTCAGACTTATTCGTCCTTACGCACCAAAACCTTTTTTAATTCTACAGAATTATCTCTTTTATAGCGTCCCCCTTATGCCAGAAGCATGAATGTGCAAATTTAGCAATTTTGAGTTATTGGGTTGACGTAATTGACCTTTGGGTTCTATGTTATATGTTATACCAACACCATGCGTACACGGAAACTACATATTTTACAATGTCAATTACATGAAAGTAGAGTTGAGTCTCATAAAAAAAATGTCCAACTTGATTTCTCAATATTTTTAACCGACTTTACAAAAAGGAGTAGGTTATCAGTTTGTCGGAATATTTTTTTTTTATGTATGTTACCGCATAACTCTGAACCACGTTAACCGATTTTTATAATTGTTTTTTTTTTTAAGGAAAGTTGTTACCCCACAGGTGATCCCATACTAATTTGGCTTAAATCCGATCATTGGATCATTGGAAATTAAAGATAATCTTAAATTTTTATATGAGAACTGAGTTCGGTTTTTTTTTCGTGTCTTGTAATTTTTACACATTCATGTTTCTGGAATAAGGGGGACAATATGATATCCACATTGTTATTCTACATTTCACTGAGTTTTTTAAATAACTCTTTGAATTAATCATATCTTTAAAATTTCAAAGTCCTCTAAGAAAAATCCTGACGTCAGAGATTTTCGTAAATATATTAATTTTTGTTGTGTATAAAATTGACTGTCGTCACACAGTGTTACGGTTGAGAAAATCGATTGTGATATCTATCAATATGTAAAATTAAGAACTGTTTTTAAGTAACAATAAAATGTTAATGAGATTTTCGGGCCTGTTTGAATTGAACTACGACGTCAATGTCAGGATTGAATGAAGATCTATTTAATCTTATGGTTTTCTGATATTTTTGATGGTTTATTAAATCGTTTCTGATAGTTTTAGGATCGATTTGCGACGTACCTGTAACCCCACCGCGACCCACTAGTTATACTTTTCGTCGTGCCGCGTTTTGAGAATGAAAACTCAACTCTTGCGCCTTTGATTCCATAATTGGAGACTAAGAGCTCGAGTTATTTGGTGATACCCGCGATGCTTTGGGATAACTCTATTCCGAATATTACAGCAAGTTAAAATGTTATCTCCAATTTGATTAGATGCCCCGGCGACACATGGCCACTCACATACGCTCATCTAACATCCCTCTCTCTACGGCCCAAACTGTCGAGACTGTACGTTTCATAAGCTTATCGCTAGAAGACACCGACGAAAACATGAAATCGATTCGCCGATTTAGGCAGAGTTTAGTAATCTGCTAAAACATAAATAACAGTGAAATGTATTCGTTCGGTTTTCCTATGTATCTTTTTATGAATTTTCTTCAGTGGAAAATTTTCTAGTACATACATATTTAGTTATGAAATGAGTAAATAACTATTCAGAAAATTAGATTCTGGCATATATATATATAAACTAGGGGAAGCCCTGACAATTTCTTACGGTAAGTTAAGTTAAGTGTAGACCCTAGACTTAGGGCTAATTTTAGATGCAAATTTAAATGGCACTTGGGTTTCAGATCAACTTTATTTAAATATTCCAAACAAGTGGCAAGATTGTTGCTTGTTCCTTGAAACTGTTGTTGCATTCGTTTACATTTTGCGCTGAATAGCTGATAGTTTGTTGGTACAAACACAAAGTTGCACATCCCATATTAAAATAGCCAATATTGGCCATTTAAGTTAATCAAAAATCTCTACTTAAATAGCTCATCTGAAATTGGAGCTAACTGAGCTTTAAGCCGGCTTCAATTAATTAACCCAATACAGTTTGGCGTACGAAGTAGCTTGGTTTTATCATGTGGCCTTCCCTAAGTCTGAGGGCGAAGTAAGCCGCAAGACCCTGCATAATTCTTTCCGGCACATTAATTTTCCAATTTAAATACTTCGGAGAATAGAATGATACCTATGTACATAGGCATTTCGCTTCGAATGAGAGATTCAAAGTAACTTTCTCTAATATCGGCAGCGAAAAGTTGGAGGAACTTTTGCTTTTCTTGTGAACAAGACCAGTTTTATCGCGTTCTGCTCTTTTTGTGGCTTCAGACCTGAAAAATCCACCGTTGTACAGATTTTCAAAGTTCGTCAAACCCTCGAAAAGACTTAAAATAAGCAAATGTATATTATCGCGTAGTTTTGAACCTTCTTTTGGTGCAAATAAAGCGACGTTTTTCCATATTACATTTAATAGTTTTGTTTAAGTCGACTTAAACACATTTTCCCATTCACGAACGTAAGCTATTTAAAAGCAAACCAATTGCCCTTTGTCACTGCCGGCAAGTTTATAATTCATTAATTTTCATTTGTGTTGAAGTGAGTGCAATTACATAAATACCTTTTTTTATTAAAACTCATGGGCGTCAACGTAACGCTTAACTAGATAATTAGCAATTTAAAAGCGATGGTGTTGTTAATTACATATGTAGTTGAACAAATATTTAAAGGCTTCTATGAAGTACTACCATAATATGGTTAAACTCCTCATCACATTTGTTTTACAGTGCGTAAAAGTTTCCACCTTTTGGTCACAATAAATCATAAGAAATTTAGCATATTTAACTCCTTACTCCTATTACATATTGTATAATTTACTTTTTTGACACTTACTTTGAATAAGTTCATTACAATCGCAGTTAGGGGGTTACAGTGTTAATCAAAACTATTAAGCAAGGAATTTTACTCGTGCTTTCCGTAGACCTCAACGTTAAAAATTTATTTCGTTATGATTCTAAAATAACTCCCAATATTGTTCCACAGATTAAGAGTGTAAAAATTATTGGCTTATACCAGGTTTACATATAAGTAGATTATCCGCATTTTCGAGCTTAACGCCCTAATCTGTATTTAGAAAAAGAGATTAGCCATATAAAATCCGTCTCTCGTTAAGCTGTAATTATAAAATAATCTCAGATTAAACCGACAACTTTTCGGTGTCCAATCTAGTTTTATCGATCACTTTTGCGAAGTAGAGGATAAATGCCAAATGAAAAGTAAACAAAAATGGACGCTAGCAAGGAATAGAGATTTGTAAAGGAATTTTTAAAGTTAAAATATATGTATTTAAATTGCTTTATATAGCAGAAAAAATTTATCACGGTGGCACAGAGAAGAAACTTAACTTTTCCCTGAGTTGTGAGAATAACAAGCACAACAAATTTGACGGCTAATAATTTGAGATTTCCCTGTGTAAACGAGTTGATTAAAAACGAGCTTTAATTGAGATTATATTTATATTTAAACATACTTTTAGTACGTAACTTAAGCAAATAAGAGCCACCGCACACCACAGACTTTATCAGTCGCCGATTTAGTTGGCAGTTAGATACGCTTAACAGTAGTAAGGGTTTTGTTGTTTTGAATTTTGTGTTGTGCTGTTATTGCAGAAGACCACTGATATGTACTTTGTTTGAAAAAAAAACTCGAGCACTGGATAATTTTCTGTATGCATGTACTGTGTGACAACTTAATGCAGCTATTGTGCATAACTGTTAATAACGATTATTTAACGATAACTGCTTTGTTTTAATCATATTCATTACATTAACTAATTATTCACGACATACAAACCTTATAGAAAGAAGTAGTATAGAAATAATTAGCATTTTTCTATTTATTCCAAATTCAGGTTTCAGTCAATTCAAACAGCATTATGCAGCCTTTTTACTGTAAGCCTCAACTTTGGATTCCTGTTTATTTTTTAATTCAAACTTATTTCGTACACAATCCTGTGCTTGTTATTAAATCTATTTACATAGCGAAAAATAAGTCGCACGAGTTCGGTATTTTTTACCGATAAAGTCGTTTTTAGAAGCTACCAACCAAGTTTGCGCACCGCTTTAATCGCACTGATTTCCCTCTTATACTGCATTTAAACGTTTCTACCTTTTACTTGTTTTGATCTAACAGAATTAATATGCAGCGAGGGAGAAAAAATACTGATTCTACCCGAAAGTCGTCTCTTTCTCCGCTTCCCAATTATATTATTCTTCTCCTGTAAACTCACAAACGAAGGTCAAGTTCAAAAATGCATGTCATTCATATTCGTACATATGTATGTACAGTATATGCAATTGCTTAAAAATAACTAAAACCAGTTTCATATTAAACACTTTCTTCACAGAATTCAATAATAACTCAACATAAAGAGTGCAATGAACCACTGGTAAACCAAAAAATCAAATTTGTGCAAATTCCAAGACAGACTTTGGAGAAAATAAGGCAGTAAACGAAACAGCTTCTAATGCTTAACTTTATATGTGTACATAAACATATATACATATTATTTTGGGATCTCTAAAACTACCCCTGAAAATACCTGAGACCGTACCGAGTATGCAATTTATAAGAAAAATGTTGGCAAACTATAACCTTTTATTATTTTCGGAAAGAATATTTACCAGTAATTTTTCTAAAAGGCTACGTTGACGTACTGTATACCCCGCAAGCTAAAAAATCTCTAACAGTTAAAAAAATACCGAAAGTAGAAATTGCAAGAGCACACAAAAAGTTTAGAAAGCCATCCCAAAATTACCTATAATTTGGAAATAAAAACTCGCCAAATTAGTAACAATATCTACAAAACAAATAAATATTATCGGTTACCACACGTCAGAACTTTCAAATGATTTAAAAAATTTGAAAAATTATAACAAATCCTTAAGACTAGATGTAGTATTTGTGCTCATCGCCATGTCATTTGAAAAATGCTGTTTTAAATCAAATTTTGCGTTTTTAATACGTATGTATGTATGTATCAAACGCTAAAAGTTTGTACCGTTTACCGTTTAGTTATCTACTTAACAGAGAAAAATAAATGTATATTCGGAGCTTACACTTTTGCTAAGAATTTAGCCGAGCTTCTCTTTTAATTTGTGGTGTATAACAGGCATGAAAAGCAGGTACAATTGTACCTTTTTCCTTCCGCAGTTGCAAGCGCCTTCTGGCCGGTTGTGGACCGCGGGCGATCAAGGGAGCTACTGCAGCTGGCTAAGCGCCACCTCTGGATTCTCACAGGTGTAATGACCGAACATTGTCCTATGGGAACCCACGCGGTGCGACTCAAGATCGTCACGGATCCCTATTGCCGCAGTTGCCTGGAAGACGAGGTGGAATCATGTCAGCACTTCTACTCAACTCCTCGGTGCGCATCTCGTCAACACTCCCGAGGGACTCTCCGGAGTGGACATCAGCTGTTTGCGGAACTTTGTTGTAAGCACCCAGCGCTTCTCGTAATTTTACACAGTTACCGTTCAAATGAACCCTTTTTTCCGACGTTCGCTGACCTAAAGTTACATTAGACACAATCACTAGATTTAAGGTACAATCATCTTTTAATCCGATGAATTTTTCTTCTTATTTTTACTTTTTCCTTTACTATGACCATATATTTATCTGTCGGCTTGGGAAAAAGTGGTCAAAAGGAAGAAATTAACAAAATCATATTATGTATTCTCTTAAACATTTTACATTGCATTTAGAACAGCCACTACGAAAAATTTATTAAGTAAATTCTTGATTTTGGAGGGTATGCATGTACATATTTATGTTAGATATGTATGTGTATACCGCTACTTTAAGCATGTCAGGCCATCAGAAAACAAACAAGTATGTTTCTTTACAATGAAATCGAACAAATAATTAAAAATAAAATAAAAAAATCAAAAAAAAAAACAAAAGTAATCACCAAATTTAATCAACTACTTCTTTGAGTATTATTGATTATTTTTTTTATGACAAATAATCATGATTGTTTTTTGATTTGATTGATTACTAATTCCTCGGTTAAAAACACTAAATGATTTATTCATTACGATTACCGAATCTATGTAATCGTTTTGATTAGTAATCGTAATCCAAAGTTAACAGGTCTGTTTTTAACCGAATATATTTTTAATTTTATTTATTAAGAATCAACGGTATATCCTAGCTACTTCAAACTGGCACTTTAATGTTCTAAAATTGAATGGGCTACAAAAATACGTACTCAAAATCTTTTTTAAATATCTAATTAAAAACTTCGATATTTTTACGAAGTTTGAAACTTAGATTTATACGGCTTTTATAAAGGAATAATCCATATTTTTATAAAAAAAAATTCAAATTAAATAATAATAAAAAAATAGTCAAAACTTTGTGATAAGCACTACACTAACACTTTTTGCTCAAAGTCGAAATCTAAATTCCGTCCAAGCTCCGTTAAACTAATATTATTCGCTTCAAGTTCCACTACCATTGCTTCGCCAAAGAAAGATCTCCGGTTTGTGACCATTGGCAACAAGCGCGCGCAAGTAATCTGAGGATCTGATGAAACTAACAATCTATTAAAAACGTCAACGCCATTCGTTTTCCTACCATAGATCGCTCTAAAGCTTTTCAAGTCCTTGTCCGAACTAAATCCGCTTTTTATTCATTGAGCAACCTTAAAATAATATACAGTTTAAGGCCTGAAGAAATTTTCTTGAGGCAAATTTCCTTAAGGCAGTACGCAGTTCTTAAGAAATTTACTACGCTTTCTACTACGGTTTTCTAAAGTTTTTTGTGAAAAAAGCGCACAAGGCAACCCAGGTTTGCAACAGAAATATATGCCCGTTCCATTATTTCTTGAGGAAAGAGTGAGGCAACAGGCTGTGAGGTATCAAAAATGTCAAAATTCCTTGGACACACACGCGAAATAATGGCAATTTTTTCTTGACCGTTTTCTTGAGAGCTGCATACAGGGCTTTAAGTTCGAAATGAAACAGAAACAAACTTAACCAGAAGTATATGTTTTTGTGTTTAATTAAAATGAAAGTGAAATTTTTAAAACCAATTTATTTAAAAATGCGCAAAGTGCTTTTGGTTTTGAACTCGCATTCATAATAAGGAAAGAACATACTTTATTGCAGTACTGTCGAACTTAAAAGCGCTTTGCGCATTAAAAAAAAAATATTTTGAAAATTACACTTGCTAAAAACTGGAGGTTAGTTTAGTTTTTTTTTAACTTAATATTTTTAAAACACATAATTCCAAAAAAATAAACCAAATTTATCTAAAACATCGCAATATGGATATCAAATGAAAGGTATTATTGAAAACTTTGATCAGAAAATATTTTCTGTCAGGGTTGCCACTCTTCTATGTAATACAAATTTTTATTTTGTTAATTTCAATCAGCATTTATTTTAAGTATACAAAGTACATATACGCTGAAGATATGTACCATTCATTTCAGCGTACTTCGAAATAGGGTTGCCACCTAAATTTTGGAGTAAGAAATTTAATATCGAAATCCAAGTTTTATTTTTTTTCAAAATATTTTTTTAAAGCTATCCACATCTTGAAAACTTTAAAAAGTATATGCACCCCAGGTAAAGCTCGGTCAACCTGGTACTTATTATGTTAACAATAAGGATGCTGGCTATAGAATAATAGTAGGGTAAGCACTGCGACCAATAGGTCTATTGTGCCCATGCTGGCTATGTTTATGGCACTATTATATTCTATGTCCTTTGTGATTAACAAGTGCTGCCTCGCTTCTACGAAAAATTGTTTTTGGGCCAGAGTAATAAATTAATAAAGAAAACACTGGAAATCGGGACTTTATCGTTTATACGACTTTTCAAAAATATTCAGCGGGACAATTTTCTCAAAATCGGTAGTGCGCCGCCAAAACCGTTACGGATGGCCACCGTACGCATAAGGCATATGAACATACACACATACGAACATATATTTTGATGTTTTAAATATATTTGCCCACAACTTAATGTTTATGTTTGTATAATAAATAGTTAGATACTATATAGTTACATACATACTTATGTACGTGTATGCGCGCATTCTCTGTTTTACCGAGTTAATAGCGTCTAATTCAAACTGTCATGTCATGTAACATTTCTGCATCACTTAAATATGTATAAATAACTAGTCAATTAAATCAAATCAACTAGCAAGTTACGGCTACTTATGTACATACATACATATGTATATACAGATATCATTTTTATACGAGTACCAGTATTTGCGTTTACGTGCGTACTAAACTGCTGCAGGAATGCATTTGTTTGCAGCTTCAAAACATTCTCTTGAAGTTAGAATAGCCGCTCTCTTTCATTCTATGTTAGCGAACATGAATTAGAATGTTATCGAAGAGTAATAGAATGGNCGTTACACCAATGGTAATGAGCATTCCATTCGCCAAATATTATACTCCCGCTCATTCGCATTCTCTTGCTGATATCGTTTGCAAACCTTGTACATGTTTTGAGAGTAAAGAGAACGACCGCAAAAGCAAATGCATTCTCGCAGCTGTATAGTGCGTACACAGTGGCGTAGCCAGGGGGAGGAGGGGGAATTTGGGAGGGATAGATCTCCCCCCTTCGTCAGTGAAAGGAAACTTTTTATTTTTGAATTAATAACACAATACTATTTTACCCTTCCGATTTATAATTTTCTTATTTCAGACTGATGGCAAATTATCTTTTAATGAATATATTAAATTATCGGTTGGTAGATTATGTATTTGAATATTTGCGAAATACACTAAGCCATTTTGCTTAGTTTCCTACAGTTTTGGGAAATAATCTATAATCTATACAAAACCAGTACTTTTCGACTGTAAATTGTATCGACTTTTTAATTTGCTGATATGCATGCATGCATACATAGATTCCCTTCAAGACCAATGATTTGATGGTATTCACGGGAAAGTTTATGTAGGTACATTTACATATTTTACACTGTTAACATAAATTTCAAGGCAGAAATTTTAAGATACACTTCTTAACAAACAAATTTTTTTAATATATTAAAGATAAAATTGAAATAGAAAGTTCGAAATTTTTACGAAAGTTTGCCGATTTTTTTTTTAATGTTGTTCAAAGATTAAACTTATTTTCATTTAGTGTTTGTTAAGGAATAAACTATATTTTTATAAACAAATAATTCAAATTAAAATATAATAAAATAAATAGTCAAAACTAGTCAATATGTGAGTGTCGTAAAGTATTGATATTATTTAACCGACTTCAATCCGGACCAAAATTTATATGTGATATCTTCGACTTTAGTAGTATCGATTTTGAGTATTAGATGAAAAAAATATATATTTTAATTTTTCGAGTCTCTATAGAGGAATCTGTACTTTGCCCCCTGTGCGACACGCCTTAACCGTCTCCAATCGGGACCAAAATTTATATGTGATATCGGTGACAGTGATATTACCGATTGAGGGGGTGAGACCGAAAAAAGCCTTCATTTGATTTTTAAAGAACCACCCTAATGTACATATATACCCTGCAAACCAAAGTTCCCGAAATCTTAACGAAATCTTTGGGAGTATCTGATTTCTGTAACGATTTTTTTCCGAATCTTCAAAGAAAATTATATGAAGTGGTTGACACGAACTCGTAAAGAAATTTCTGTACGAAAAATAAAGAAAATTCTGAAAAAAGTCTGCAAGAAATTCTTCACATAGCAGCATTATTTTTATTTCTTTACCGATTTTCTTCCGAAATTTCGTAAAAGAATGTAAGTGTGCGTAATTTATTTCATTTTAGAAAATTCCGCAAAAAATCGGATGGGATCTTTCCGAATTCTTTAAAAATTCTTTACGATTCAGAATACTCTGAAAAAATGGTTTGCAGGGTAGTTTCAACGCAAACACAATACATAAATTGAAATAAATCAATACACCCAAGTTGAACAGCGGCAAAGTATTGGAATTACAACCAAAACAAAAAAACAAAAATTTATTAATATAAGTCAACTTTTGCATTGGAGGTCAGCAACTGCGACAACACTTCACAATGCGTCGACCGGCTCATTTGCTTTTAAATACGAATTACAGCCTATGCTAAAACAATGGACTGACTGCAGAATAAATCAGTGCATGGGTGTATTGGCGGATTGACACACGTACGGATGGATGGCTTATGGTAATTAATTGAATCGCTTGCTTATTCACGCACTTGCCAGAGCGGCGTAAGTTTGGTTGCAGTTTTCGAAAGGTGCGCAGGTAAATATGTCCCTACTCATAGGGCCTCGTTGTATGCATGCGTGTATCGAAGAAGCTACCAATGCCGGCAATCACGACGACAATACCAGCGACTTGTTAACCTGTCTTTAGCAAGCAATGCAGCGGCGCTGGTGTAGGGAGAAGGTGGTGTAGGAGGACGACGACCAATGAATGTCGTACGCATTCTGCATCTAGTATGAGCGTTTTTGTTAATAATGGTAATGCGAGCAGGCGACGGCAATGCACGCCAGCTTAATAAAAGTACTTAAATATGTATGTATATATGTACGTACATATGTATTTTACTGTGTATGTATATGCGCTTGTATACTTACTATATAAATTAATTTGTTTATATTTTTTCTGTAACTATACGTGCGTATGTGGACGTCAACGTCGTCGTCGTTGCCGGCGTTTGAGCTGGTGTTTTGGTTTAGACTACTAGAGTGGCGCTGCTACACGCTGTGACGCTTTTTAATGCTCGTTGCTAATGCATGTACTCGTACACTGTGCTCTATCACCTGGTCTTGAAACAATAAGCTGTCAGTTAGGTTTTGATTTCAGTTATCGGTGCACACAAGTCGCTTATTAACGCAAAATCAACGGCCAAGCTCATCTGCCTAGTATTTGGCAATTCACTATTGCTTGCTTCAATACAGTAGATTTGTAATATTTTACGTGAAATTCAAAATATAACAGCAAACTGGAGCAGACGGTAAATTACAATTACAGAAACGTACGTCAAAATACAAAGTATAACAAAATCTTCAAAAAACAGTTTACTGCATTAAAATGACGGAAGTGAGAAGCACGCTATAAAGACGTTATTAAATATTATCGCTGAACATGTAGTGCTGTACTACACATCTGTATTAAAGTGGTATTTATATATAAGAGTAGTAAAAAATAATAGCAAAGTACGAAAAAAGAACATAAATATTCAACTTTGCATTTTGAAAAAAAAATACTGAAAAATATATACTGGATTAGTTATAACAGCAAAAATAAAAGAAAACAAAACCAAAGGCGAATTAGCTAAACCGATTGTATGATACACCTATTTTAAAGTGTCTGCGCAGTTTTATCATTTAACTACATTAGCACATAAATGCGTATTTACATACATACTTATATGCATACTGAAATACATATTTCGAGCACTAACCGCCAAAATAACGTAAGCGGCATTTTTTCAAAATTTCCTTTTTGGTGCAGCCTAATGCATCTATGTAGATGCATTTCTGCATCAAAAACAAAATTTTGAAATAAATGTCGCTTACGCTATTTTGGCGGTTAGGGCTCGATTATTGCTATCTGCACACTTGTCATCCAATCATGATTGCGTTATCGTCTCGCCCTGATCGGTTATTTGTTAATCGTTAAGCACGCATTGTTTGTTTACATTTTATGGTGAAAAATTTGTGAAAAAGTTAATATTTGCATTAAAATTACATAAAAATTAGTATTTCTTGCATAAAATCTGTGGAAATTATTAAAAAGTGGATATTTGCAATCAAATTTAATAAATGTGAGAGTTTTATATATGAATGTGAGAGTTTCAAATATGACGAAATTTCAAAAAGTCTCCCCGTGCGTGCACAAAACATATTTCAGAAAAAATAAAATAAGAGAGATTAATGTAAAATTATGTCTAGAATTGTTGCAGCACAGTTCATCATTTTAAAATTGCAGGTTTTTGTAAAAATTTCGCGAAAATATCAACCGAAAAACAGAAAATACCTGCTCTAAGCGAATTTTTAGACGCCAAATTAATTGAAATATCACGACCGAGTGTGCGAAAGTGTAGTCGTCATGTAATCGTTGCATCATGATTGTGACGGTGAAGCAACAGTGATTCGACGACCAATGTGCAGAAAGCCTTACCGTGCGCTTGCTGGAATAGTGTCATGTTTAAACAAAAATATGTTAAATACCCGTCAGTAATGCTGTTCTGTAACCAGTTAACATCTTTTTCTGTATCGTTTGGCACTTTCAGTCCGATAATTGTGGGTGGGTTAGCGATGAAAAAAAAGTGTGTTGTTCGATTTGGAACAAATTGTATATTTTTAACAGACTTCACAAAAAAAAGAAAGGTTATTTTTTTGCGTGTGTGTGTTACTGCATTAATTTGGACCACGTTAACCGATTTCTGTAATTCTTTTTTAAATGAAAGATGTTATCTCACAGGTAGTCCCATATTAATTTGGTTTAAATCCGATCATGGGATAGTGACTAAATTAACGATAATCTTAAATTTTTATATGAGAATTGAAGTCGGTTTTGTTTTTTTCTTAAAAATTATTTATTTAATTTTTTTATGAATTAATATTCATAAATAAACTAAATAACTGCAATCAAACAAAACAATAACCATTAATACAAATTCGTAAATATTAGGGATTCCGCTATACTGTAGGGAGTTTCTGTAAGCCATTAGCAACAATATTCGTATCGCTAACCGGTTACAGAATCTCCTCCCTGGAGGTGGTTGGTGGGTGGTAGTGCCGAGTGGCCACTCAGGAGCGAATTACCGTGAGGTAGACGTATTCAGTTGAACTTCTATTTACGAGTGTTTGGCTAATAATATGAAAACTAGGACAATTTTCTATTTAATCCGTAACCCAATATCTAAGAAATGTGCTACACTATATGGCCTTCATTTGCCTTCCAGAAGCGGCGAAGTCAGTTTGGCCACTCATCGATTGCAGTACGCATCCAATAAATCGGGAAATTTTCCATTGCTCTGACAAAGGTGCGCTTCAAAGAATCAAAATATGGATGAGGAGTAGTGTAAGCCATGGCCTCGAGGACGGACCACAATTTATAAATTATCCAATAGACTGAGATCCGGTCTCCCAGATGGCCATTCAACTGTGGAAAAGAAGTTCGGAGGTTTGTGTCGATTTTGCCTTATGAGCTGAAGCGGAGCCTTGTTGAAGCCATCGCAGAAGCTGGGCGGTGGACACGATGAAACGGTTTTCGACGAATTACATTGGACCAGGGGCGGTTCCAGTGGGGTGGTTTTGGGGGTTAAACTACGTGTCAGTCAGTGGCGGACCCACGGGGGGGGCGCATATGTATGTATAAAATGGTGTCTATGTATTAAAACACTCCCCGTGGGTCCGCCACTGACTGACACGTAGTTCAACCCCCAAAACTCCCCCGCTGGATCCGCCACTGCATTGGACACATTAGCGCACACAAGGGGTGGGTTTTGGAGTTCAAATATTGATATCTTCTTTATTACTTCCGCCAAATAATTTTGGTAGGGTTAATATCAGCACAAAAAGTTCTATCGAGCCACATTTAGGGTTTTGGCATAGATAGATTATTGATATTCCACACTTATGTGCATGGAACGACCTCGGACTATTTCTAATTAAATCCTGCAGTACGGGAACAGGCTTAATGACCATAAAAGAGTAAAAATTTCACGGAATTTATTTATTTATTTTTATTAAAATTCTTTTTTTTTTAATTTTTTATTACTTTTGAAAGTTGAGCGAATCTTGTGTTTATATAACGTTTTATTAAAAAAGTAATTTTTTAGCTAAAAATACAACCGATCCAATGATCGAATTTTTAGCCAAATTACGGGACGACCCTTGAACTACCATCTTCCCGATAAAAAAAAAAAAGAATTATTTAAATCGGTTCACGTGGTTCAAAGTTATGCGGTAGCATACATAAAAAAGAAAAAAAAATTTCAAAGAATTGATAACCTCCAACTTTATTTGAAGTCGATTAAAAATGTTTGAATCCTTTGTTAATTTTATGTAAATAAAGTGCAATTTATGAAACTTTATCCGAAACGAATTTTCTGTATATTTTGATGAACTTTAGCAGTATACATTTTTCAAATTTTTACTGAAAATATACCGAATTATGACTGCGATAAAAAATAAATTGTACGTTTTTTGAGCAAAACTTTTTCGTCGCAAAATAGAAACTTTCAAATATCATGGTAAATAGTACACGTAGTATTGGAAAATGCATTAGGCGTTGAGAATAATATGTGCTACTCATTGAAAATAAACTGTAACAATTTGAAATCTGTCACTCGTAATTATTAAAAATGTAATATTTAAAGTTCTTTTAATTAAAGATTAAAATAAGACCTTTTACAGCTGCGTGCCTTTGAAAATATTGAAAATATAACAAATATTGCCTGAATAGGTCTTTGCGTGAATGGCTTCAAAATTTCCGTTTTTTTTGATGGCACACAGACAGACTAAAACATAACAGGTTGGCATTAAGCGTGATCGTTAGATAACATTCTTCACAAAATTCGTGGAAAATGCCAAATACATAAATAATTTTTGTCTAAAACACCGCCATGAATATATATGTGTGTATGTAAGGATTTTCAGATCTTTAGGCAGTGCGGTTAACAAATTTTTACATATTTACTCCAAAATTAGATTTTTTCTTTACAATTTTTGAAAGCTGGGCATGGCCCGGCCTTTTATGTCAAATGTTTGTATCTCGAAAACCACTTCACCAATCTGTACCAAATGATATACAGATTGCGCCTGACCTTCTTAAATATTGTCTCCCTCTAGAAGTATCGCTAACATTGAATTTAAAAAAATTATCGTTTTTTACTTATAACTGTTTAAGCATTTGAGAAAAATTAATCACACAAGAATTTAATGTTTCCTCAATAGACTTCAAACAATTTGATTTATAATTTATTTTTGTGCATTCAATTTAAAAATTTACGGTTTTTTTAGCTTTTAACCGCACGGTTCCGGAGATATGCCCATATGTATGTATTGGCCTTTTTATGGAATTTTCATATCGCTAGCTTAGAGTGAAAAGTTGCTAAGTCCGCTTTTTATGAAAACTCCTATTTTGATACAGGAGGCTAGAGAAATTAATAATGCATCGTTTTGAAAAGAATAAAGATCCTTGTTTTATGACATCTTGTTTATATTCAATGAAAGAAAAACCCATCCCAGATCAAAAAAAAAAAAAGCCTCCGAAATTTTGATAAATCCAAAATAGTACAAAATATTTTAATAAAGATCGAATGCGAGATACTTGAAGAAAATGACTTAAAGAGGTCTTTTTCCTTTCCTGCACTTTTCACTTTAAGGTAGCGATATGTGATACTGAAAAGCCATAAAAGATTCAGGATGATGATCGTCTGGTAAAAAGATCTTTCGATGGGTGGACAGCGAAAACAAAGCTGCCCACGAACATAATGTAAGGACCAAGCGCAGAAATACCTGTCTGCAGTTGGAATGAACAACTGATGTAAGTTTGTAAAAGAGTGAGGAAATTAGTGCAGTTTTTAGTCCCAAACTGACAAATGGTTATGGCGCCAAATAAGAAGAAGGTCAATGGACGAATACAGCAGTGTAATTTTACACCCAACACTTAAAATTTGTTTGCGCGCCATGTAAGAAATTTTAATTAAAACTTGACTTTAATATTTATAAGTCATGAAATGTTTTATGAATTGGAAATATACCGATATCGTATGATACTGTGTAGTATTCAAAAATACAGTGCACTACGGAAACAAGTAAACAAATACATACTTACATATTCACGTGTGTGGTGTCAAATCGCAAGCAGTATCCCAGCCAGCAAAATCATCGTAAATAAGCTCGTAATTGGATATTTTCTCGAAGAAAAACCGGATTAAAAATCGTTTATGATAGCCGTTTACGACTCTTTTTCGAGCACTTTTTCGCTTTAAATTGTGCATCGCCTACGAACAGTCGTAAACGGATCGAAAAA
>NW_016157097.1:494056-533049 GCF_001687245.7 Rhagoletis zephyria
TCATTCGTATGCGAATATTTTTACGTCCGTTTTTTAATTGTAAACGAGTCTCGTAAACGATTAATTTACGTTAAAAAAGCGTTTTTCTACACTGCTTTACTGTTTTTGAATGCTAAAAATAAAGGCAATTAATTAATTCAAATTATTGTAGTTCTTTTATTGAATGGAATTATAATTAATAAATATTTATAGTGTCGGATCAAAGTATTGGCACAGAGAATTTTTCGCAATGTATGCAAAGTTTTTTACTTGAATTTCTTTTCGCACATTATTTTTTTTAAATACAGTTAGTATGAAGATCTACTGTACGGATAAGGCTTCGGATTTCGCACGCCTTTTTAATTGAGAAGCCATATTATCAATAAAACATTAAGTTCAATAACTGCAAAGACCTAATAAACTAGCAAATTAAAAAAATAAATAACTATAAACTTACGAGATAGGGGAATTAGACGTTTAAATCCTTTAGTGTTACTCCGCGCAGCCTGTGAAAGAATTGCAAAACTCGTTAAATTAATTTGTATTTTTGAATTACATATGTAGTAGCTACTTACAAGAAGTTTAATTATAAAAGAAAGTGGTAGATCGTCCTTGGCGTTTGCACCAGTCTGCCAATAAATCAAATACTTAATAATTTTCTTAAATTGAATATTTAACAAACTACTTATAAAATATTGTGATTGAAGAAAAATTATCAACAAAACTAAAATTTTTTCTTGTGCTGACAAATTACTACAAGCCTCTTTCTATTATATTTTTGCCTTTCTCTAACTATTTGGCGATACGAGAATCCCTCGTAAAACATAATGTTCGTAAAATGTACGTTTTCTTGCTGGCTGGGTAGAGCATACAGTGTATACATACATAAATTCAGCGTTCACCTTTTCGCCGCATTTGGGCCCTGCCTTCTAAATGTTTGTAGGTACATATTTGCATATGCATATTCTCTGTTAGTAGATACTTATTTGAATAGTTAATTTTTTTCTATTTTCAAATGACTTTTGTGCAGCACTTGAAATTGCGAGTATATACGAAAGCAAATACGGAATTGCGAATGACCTTTGTGCACCTGCAAGTGCGGCTTTTGAAATATTAATAACTTTGAAATATTAATCCTTTAGTGTTGTGCTAATTGTGGGAGCATCCGAGTGTGTTTTTGTTGAGCTGTGCTTTTACTTTGAGGTGTTCTAGCTTGTTAGTGTTGATATTTAAAACAAAAAAAAATATTCCATTTGAAATTAGTTATTATTTTGAGTTTGTGATAGCGCGTAAAGTGGAAAATTACACAAATTACGGAAGTAAAAAAATTTCTTCTACTGCATATTTTGTAGAAATATTGAGTTACATGCACTCTTATAATTTTTGAGCGCATCTGTAAGTGTTTAGTGATTTTAAATGCGCACATACATACCCAGTAGAACTTGGGAGTATCGTACGATTGCTCGGTGAGTACTCCCTTGGGAGTATACGAATACTCCCCATCGCTCCCTATGCTTCTGTGTATAAGCATGTAATTTTGTATACTCCCTTTAACATTGGATGTCCTAGGAGGGGGAGTAATCCCTTTTACCTCTTAAACGAGCAATCGGGGAGCACACACAGAATTATCATCCCACAAACCTTCCAATGGAGCAATACGGGAGTACTCCCATAGTTACCTCCCAGAAAGCTCCCAAAAAGACAACAAGGGAGTGCACATAGAAAACATCCCATATTCCTCCCGAACGAGCAATAAGGGAGTGCTACCATTAGAGGCATCCCGAAAGCCTCCTATAGGAGTAATAAGAGAGCAATGATAACGAGCATTTTAAATAAGCCAAATAGATTGTCACACTTATTTCCGCAATCTGAGAAGTATTTAACGATATATTTATAAGTAATACAATACTTAATATATTTAAACGAAAGTTGAGGTACACACCAACGGACTTTTATTAAAATCTGCGTACTTTCCAAATTAGATTATTGTGTCCTCCTTATGCGTCTATAAGAAATATTTTCTGTTGGTTTTTTTTCTATGATAAACTTTTCCGAAAACACAAAATTTCTTTTGAACGAGGTGCGTATTGCTCTCCTATCAATCAAAAAGAATACTCTTGGACTTCTCGCTTAGGAGACATCACTTTTTAATTCTAAACGAGTAATAACGGAGTACAAAACCGACAAATCTCGCTTATTGGTCCCAAATCATGCCTCAGGGAGTATTATTTCGTCGCTCGCTTAGGAGATCTCCTATTTGATTCCTAAACAAGTAATAAAGGAGTACAAAACCGACAAATCTCCCTTATTGCTCAGAAATCAGGTTAAGGGGAGTACTCTTTTATTCCTCACATAGGGAGATCTCCCTTCAAGTTCTAGTGGGTATGTATACGTACATACATACACACATACGTATGCACAGATATTGTGCTAGTGGATTTACATAAGTTTTGTGCTGGGATTGCACTGAAAATCTGTGTCCCAATAAAGCTAAAATTATTTTTCTAAATGCGCATAGTTTGATCTGACACTATTTGATTAAGTAAAAAGCAGATTTTCTTTGTTTCTTAGGCTATGACATTTGCGCATGAAACTCAATATCAGTAAAATGCCCACCACGACTCCTCTAGCAACACAGGATGCGCATATCAACATTATCCACGACTTTTTGGCATAGTTAGGGCTTTTTTTATTGTCATAGACGATATTTTGCACTTAGTCCAAGAGAAAGTAGTCCAATGGTGTCAAATCGCAAGCTCTCGGCGGCCATTTGACACGTGAGATAATGCGTCCTAGGAACTTCGTTCGCAATAGGGCCACTGTTTCATGCGCTGCGTGGAAGGTGGCACCGTCCTGTTAAAACACAAATTAGTCGAAGTCAGTAGAAAATGTTTGTTATCAGGGCAAGATAAAAAATAAACATTAAATACATATCACAAATAATTGAATAACCCCACTAGAAAATGTTTGTGTACGAAGAGTTTTTTGTTTCGTTAATTTTTTATAAAAATATAGTAAATTCTATAATATAAACCGTTTAAGTATATTTAACTTTCAAACTTTCTCTATAATTTAGAAAAATCAGAATTTTCACAAACTTTTTTGGCATACAGTTTTATAGATCATTCGAGGTTTTAAGCTACTACAAAACTCCGTTGATTTTTGATAACCTTTCACCGTCAGAGTCTTGGGCATTTTCTTCCAAATAAAGAAATTTTCGAACATACTTTGTAATAAAAACGCTCGGTACGTAAAATTTTTCTAAGTGCTTAGGGTATGTAAATATTTTTGTTTATGAAACTATTCTGCAAAATATGTATGCACATCCATTCGTACTTAATTAAACTTAACTTTCGGATATACCCACATAAACTAGGCGCAGAATTGCATAAATTTGTATTCAGTATGAATGCGTGTGTTCTTTTGTTCATGTATTCAACCCCTTGTGCAATTCTGCATATCTTCAACCTTTCAAGTTTTCTATGCTTGTTTGTATGCGTACATTATTGTAGTGGTTTACCTCACAATGTATTGCATATTTATTGGCGTTTGCTTAATAATATTTAATCTTCTAATGAAACTACATTTAATCGATTTAATATGTATCTTTTTTATAAACGTCTGTCAATAAATATTATATAGCGGTATGGAACGTATGCGTCGTTCTCGCACTCAAAGTTTCCGTTGACTCGTATAATTTTGCAAATATTAATTTACTGTGATAATGCATTGCAAAAAAAAATGCGGTTACGTACAATAGCACTGTAAGAAAAATTTTAAATTTCGAAATGACACAAAAAATCCCACAACACGAAAACTTAATTTTGGGTCGTTGATTACGGCCCTGTGACGTTTTTCTGAATCAGATCATTTTCGCAAGATATTTTCATTTTAAGTTTGCATTGTGCATGAAGAAAATGCAAACTTTAACAACGAAAAAATTTTAAAATTAAAGTTTCTTTTTTAACTGCTTGTGGATCGTACGGTTTCAACGTATTTTATACAAAAACAGGTAAAACAGTAGTTTTTTAGTTAATGTATATTATAATGAAGAAAAAAATATTTCCTACAATTGAATTGTAAAAAAATCGCTCAATTTTTTTTCAGTTGATCGCACTTTAGATCTAGGTATGCGATATGTGCATTTTTAAAACTTGTTCCCGCGAACACTGTGTATTAAAAAATGTAGGCAGCAAAAAAAGTATAAATGAAGTATTTTGGAAAAAAGCGCAGTATCAATTTTTGGAATCAAAAAAGAAGTATCATATTGCGAAAGAAAAGTACAGATGCGAGCTTTATGCATAGACAATACATATACATACATATATTCACGCAAAATATGTACTCTTCATAGTGGTGTATTTCTAAATAGGGTTACCATCTAATTTTTAATAAAAGATATGTATTTAATACATTTTATTTATAAAGTGTTTTTTTTTTCAAGATATTATTTTTATAGAATCCAGAGGTACTAAGTATACAGTCGGACTCCGTAAGAACGAACTCCCCTTGTAGCTCCTCTTTATAATGATTTTTTTTTGCACTTAGGGAGTAGAGGGGAAGCACGTTTAAGCACTTAACAAAGGGCGTAAGCGTTAAATTATTATGGGTACTCATGGAAAACTAAGTAAGTTTACGAGATTTACATGGTTACGAGGCATTTGCGCGTTTAGATGAATTGCATATACACACATACATACATACATATATATATGTAATTTATAGCTTGTGAGCTCTAAACATATATACATTTTTATTTTCAGATCCAATAAACGGACTTGTGTATCTACTGCACTGATTATAAAATGAGTGCTGTTGTAAACTTAGACAACGCCAACAAGTTGTTTGTGTCATCTACTACCATAGTGATACCTAATACTAATAATAATAATAATAATAACGGTATGTTATAAACTTGTTACACAAACATAAACTAACTATCATATCACTTTATAGTTATTGAAAATAAACGAATCAACAACAATAATGATGGCGCCGCAATCATCGAGATTGGTGAGTAATGAAAATTATAAATTTATTTTAGATAAGAATGTTTGTATTGTAAATTTAAAATTGGGGGAAAAAAATAGGTCGAAATACCGATGAAATGGCCGAATATTGAAAGGGTGTTTTCCTGTTTTAGCTTTTTTGAAAAACCCAAACATTTCAGACAATTTATTGGCTTAAAAAATCGTGGTACATATGTGAATGGGATACTGTTTACGGTACTGTAAGTACGCCTTGCTTTCTGCGAACTATTATTATTGCCTTATCTCAAACAGCTTACAAAAAAGTCTTATTTAAAAAGCCCTGCCCGAAACCGTTCTCCATTTTTTTCGACTGCATAGAAGAGTTTAGAAGTTCGTACGTACAGCAAAATATACACTCCTTAAATACTCGTAGTATACGGTCGAATTTTCAAAATCGTTGCAGCTTTACCCCCCACACGGTATAACTACCTGATAAATCACTACTGTTATTTAATTTAATAAATACTGCGTAGTAATAAATTAAAAATTTAGAAACACTCATCCAATACTGGCCCTTTAAGGCCTTTTTAACGCGATTTTTTATTCATAACGACGATATGTAACTGCCCATAAAAATTTAATTTTGCAAAAAAAAGCAAAAAAAAATTATCTAGTCTCAATTAAAAAGGGCAAAAAGTCAGCCGATTGGGTCCACTTATTGCGTTAATCATAATTTCATAAAAGTAACAGGTGCGACAATTTCCTGTTTCATATACACTTGTAGGCAACTGTACCAATTTTCCGGAAACGACAGTGATATGTAATATGGAATATTGTCGACAATTGTCACTCTGACAAAATTGTCGCAACAATAGCGACAAAACCAAATAGCACCGTCGGAAAGCTTTCACAGGAGGGTTTTGTAAATGTAATTAAATGGTAATTGCGCGCATTTCATTACTTTTCAATAATTTGAATATTTCTGAGAACTAAAATAATGCAAATGCAATTATTACATATGATTTTCATATAAACTTCATATGACTGGCGACAATTTAGCTAACGACAATTTTAAGCCCCGACAATGACAATTTGTCACTTTTACAATGGAATTTCGCATGGAATTAAAGAGAGCTGACGATTGTTTTTATGAAACAAAACACCCACCATACTGTCGAATTGTCACTGACAACATGGAAAATGCCTGTCGTTACAAAATTATCACTGTCGCTTTATGAAATTGGCCCCAGACGATAAGTTTGGAAAACCCGCAACTTTCTTTGGTGAGCCACCGTAATATACATATGTATGTATGTGTGTACGAATTATTAAAAAATATAGCTTGTTAATCATACAAACGTGTTAAATGCAACAATAACTTACATATTTTTAGTCGAGTCATTGTGAGTATCGTATTATAACTAATCTAAATTGAAAATCAAAGCTCATGTCTGACTACACTGACGCACAAAAATGACCTTAATAAAAGTTAAGTGAATTTGAAAGGGTTATTTTGTATCTACAACTAACCTGTAACTAATCCACATTATTAAAATAACTCAGTCATCCTCAGTTTTTTTTGCAACAGCATTTAAATTAAATTTAATGAAATACGCTTAAAAACTGTATTTAATGAAGAAAAGTAATTTATTTAGGATTTTAGGGAATATTTGGCATCAGGGAATAACTGACACAACTTCCACGTACATAACTTCCACGGGCCCATGGAATTAGTTTCCACGAACATCAGACATAACTTCCAGAAGATTTCCACGAAAATCTCATGGAAGTTATGTCATGACTTAACTTCCAAAATAAGTAATTTTATAATTACTATTTAGGAAAATTTATTAATTTATAATTAATTATATGATTTGAACTACATACATACTAAGGAAAAATTATAATACCATTCGAATAGGGTGCCCAGATGCGCTGATTCAATCAGTACATGTGCTGATTTTTTTATGGTACTGATTTTTAAGAACCCGAAATCAGTACGCAAAAGCTACTGATTTTTTGAGTTTGTACTGAATTTGTACTGATTTTTACAGTTAATATTTTTGTGAATTGGTATAATTGACATTTACTTGAGGTTGACATGTTCAAAACTATGGTTTTTGACAATTCATACGTGTGAGCAGATTGAAATGAATTTATCAAAAGATGTCGCCTTGTAATTGCTTCGTATCCTAGCATTTCGCAAAATAACAACTGCTTGAATTCAACTCAACATAATAGTCCTGTTCTAGGTACGTCACAATTTGCAATATGTACATACTAGGAATGTTAATCCCGGGATCCCGGACATTCCCGTAAATGTAAAAATCAGTACAAACTCAAAAAATAAATAGATTTTGCGTACTGATTTCGGGCCTTTTTTTGGTCCCGAACATCCCGGGATTCTTGGCAAATCACCAAGAACAAATTTAAATGTGAGTTTAAGAAGTTTATCTTGAGCGATATATTGCATCCCACACTCTTGTAGGCTGTTAAAAGGTTGCTGACCAACAAAATTGCCAACAACATTTCGAAAACATGCCCTTGCGGATTTTTCGATCAGATTAAGTTTTTCTTCGAACTGTTCGTCAGCCAATAGGTCTCTAATTTGTGGCCCTACAAATTTCCCTCTTTTACTTTGGCATCGCTGATTTTTGGGTATTTCTTTTTATTCTGTTTTTATACCTTTCATGAGCATGAAANCAGTTTTTGCCATATATCTCCTTTATGTACGAAACTAAACCCAATAAATTGTGTTACCGGTTTACATACCGATCACATAGCGGTGAAAATCACTTAGATTGGTGTCATATAAAGTATATCTTCCAAACCTCTGATTGTTTAGATGCGATTTTTTATATAAGTTGTAACTCCTCTATCGATGTATGCTGATGTATTCAAAAGCAGTAATCTGTCAAAGTAAAATTTGCAGATGTTCATGAAAGGTATGAAGCCTTCGGCATAGCCGAAGACAGCGCTGTTCTTACTTGTTTTTTACTACGATATTGACTTTTAACAGTTAGTTAGACTCTGGGCATCTTCTTAGGAAGTGTAGAAACAACAATCACTAAAAATACCGTTTTAATGTCAATAATAATTTAACGTTAATTTATCAGAACCACATTTTGGTAAAAAAAATACGCGTAATCACTTCAGTAAATTTTTAATCAAAACTGAGGGTAATTGAATAAAACTAAGTATGAGGTTTATATGGGACTATTTAGGTATTAGTTTCTAAAAAACAACTTAATTTTGTTTAACAAACCCACTGTTTATCAGTGTTATTAATGTTAAAATGATTCCTTTAAAATATTTTGATGCAAGGAGGTCAATTTTTTTGAAAATAGCTTTTGTACCACAGGTTTATCTTTTAATTATTTATTTATTATTTACATAAATGAATTTTACTTTATTCTTCATTTCGCGACAGAGAGTGCGAAAAATTTAAAAAGCAGACATCTTGCAGAGTTAAATAAACACAAATATTCCGCTGACTTTATAATCCTTTTTTCCTCTTTCAACCTACAACGTTAGTTTTATCATTCATAGGTTCAATTTATCTTAATAATATTTTTAATCATCTGCCACCCGAAACTTTAAAAACACTTCATGTTAACTGCTTAAAAGTGGCAGCGAACCCATCTGGAAATATCCAATAATTTCGAATCCTCCTTGTTTGCTGAACATACATTTGTATGTACATACTTTTTCCAAGATATAATAATTTAAATTAAAAGGCCATTTTATACGGGACTTTTTGACAGCGGCGCACATAGGGACTACAAAAATGTTTACTCCATATGTATATGACAGACTTCAATGAAACTTGGTATTGAGGGATTTTCATTATCACTGATATCGAATATTAAATTAAATTTCCAAAATTCACAATGGCGGATCCAATATGGCGGACGATTTCTTCAAAAATTTATAAATTTTTATGAAGCTTGGTATTTACTCCATGTGTATTTGATAGATTTCAAAGAAATTTGGTAATTAAGGATTTTCGTCGTCAATGAATTCGAATATTAAATTAAATGTCCAAAACTCAAAATGGCGGATCCAATATGGCGGACGATTTATTAAAAAATGTATAGATTGTTATGAAGCTTGGTATCCAGAGCTTTTCGTCGTCACTAATTTCGAAATTGATATTTTATTTTCAAAAATTCAAAATGGCGGATCGAATATGGCGTCCCGAACAATAGGCGTTTTACTTTTAATGCAATTCGTTACCTTTATCACAATTTGAACCCATTTTAAATTTTCAAAATTTAATTTCAATTTCGTAATCAAAGATAACGAGGATCTCTAAATACCAAGTTTCATAACAAACTATAATTTAAAAAAGGGGTCCCCTATATTGTATCCGCCATTTTGAATTTTGAAAATTTGATACCAATTTCGGAGACATTGACAACGAAATCCCCTGGATAGCAAATTTCATTGAAATCTGTCAAATACATATGGAGTAAACTTTTTTGTCCTCCTATATTCTCGATTCGTCCCAATAAACGACTCAAGAAAAAAATGCTCTATTTAATGAAGGCTCTATTTAATGAAGGGTTGAAGAGAAATTCCTGTACTCTTTGGAACTTTTTTTATAACTCTATCTAACTAATAAAAATTTCAAATTTGTTCAATAAAACAAAGGCAATTTATAAAATAGGTACTATACCCATTTTACAAAAAATGCAAAATAAAGTACTCACCTCACCTTGACCAAACTATTAGTTGTTAATAAGAATGAAATGACAAGCGAAACTATTTTATCATCGCTTTAAACAAAAAATTATTTAATTCCATGCACGATAGAAAACCCAACTTTACGCTTCTACATTGCGGACTGGTTTATAAGGAGTATTAAAAAGGTATGTGTGTTAAGATTTAAAGACTTCTGTTCTTCTATTTTTGTCGTCGTAATTAGTCACTTTGTCCTTATGTGCGACGACAGTAGAACAAAAAACAAATCAACTTAAATAAAGTTCAGCTTATTAAATTTATAAATCGAGCAACATTATCAGGTGGAATAAACACTAAACCAGGTTGTACATGTCTGTTTTTTTTTTAACTATCCCAGAAAATAATGGCCGCGGCAATTTTCACAAAAAATGAAACAGTTGGAGGAGCTCAGCCGTAACGTGAAATATCTATAGATAAGGCTAAGAAATAATTGACCCGCATCAACATGGTTTTGTCTGTGGTCGTTCGACAGTCATGAATCTTGCTTCATTTTTTCAGTTTTGTATCTCATCGCTCAAGAGCGGATCTCAAGTCGATGTAATTTACACAGATTTCTCGAAGGTCTTCGATACTGTTACGCACAGTATCTTACTACATAAGCTGGAACGGTTAGGGTTCCCCTCAGCATTTTTATGCTGGGTTAGTTCGTATCTTTCCAACCGAATCTCCCATGTTGAAATTGAAAATACTAAGTCTTACGCTTTTATCGCCACTTCTGGGGTACCACAGGGTAGTATTATTGTCCCAATTCTTTTTCTTCTTTTTATTAATGACATTGGAAATCGTTTAAAGCACTCAAAGTTTTTACTCTACGCGGACGACTTAAAAATTTTAGAATCATTACTTGTTTGTCAGTCAGATGTTCTGTCTTTACAAGACGATCTTATAACTTGGCTATTTGGAGTACAAGAAATAAATTACCTCTCTATATTAAGAAATGTTTTCACATGACTATTTCTAAAAATCTAAACTTCATTAGGTCAACATATTCTCCTTTTTATGCAAGCCTTTCTACTGTTTTTGGATCTTGGAGTGCTGTTTGACCTTTATGAATTACATTAACCATATTATCCCTGAAGCCTACTCTAATCTAGCCTTTCTTCGACGCTATGGAAGGGACTTTAAAGATCCCGAAAACTTTTATTACACCCGAAATATTTTATTAAATTCTTTAGTACGTTCTAAATTGGAATATGCTTCTTTAATCAGGAATCTGATTTATTCAACTTATTCCAATAGAAATGAAAGAGTGCAGGGTAGATTTATTCGTTTTGCTCTCGAACTACTTAATTTTGCCACCCTATAGTGCTTGCTATATGCTAATAGGGATGAAGTCACTTGAATCGAGAATATCCATTCATTTGCTGATGTTTGTTTACGATATCATAGCTGGTCTCATTGATTGCCCAGAGCTACTTGTGCTGATAAGCTTCAATGCTCCGCAACGAACACTAAGCTTTCAGTACCCGTTTGCTAGAGCCCTCATTGAATTCAATCGCATATTTAGTAGCCTTGATCTAGATTTTGCACTCCCGAGATCTCGTTTTGGCTCAATAATTTAATCTTTATATTCTTAGTCATAAATGTTTAGTTAAATCAAACTTGTGAATCTAGTCTGTAAGGACACAATAAATGAAATGAAATAAAAAAAATCACCCAAGCCCTGTGTTTCTAAGTTCATTTTAGTATTTTTTTGTCCGGTGAGAACGACCAGACGGCATAATATAAGTATATAAACACGAACACAAGGATAAAAAGAATTAAACTTCACCTCGTATTCCATTACACAGCAACTTGTTCGATGAAGAAAATTGACTAAGTGTTTGAATCGACCAATATCGTTTAGGCGCCTTTGAAATCTGTATATAAGCGGGTTTCCGTTTTGCATTTTACAGTAAAAAAAACATAAACAAAAGTTTCTTTTCTTTAAAGTGTTCTTACACGATATGTATTTCCATCTGTAAATGTGCGATTTCAATACGCGTCTAGACTATGTAACAGAAAAGCGATAAAATTTCTTATAAGATAAAAAAACATCTAAAAAATGCACACATTTATTTACGTTTCCTTCCTTTTCTACGAACACAGGAAACAATTCGCAAGGTAAAAATCCAGTGCTACCACCGCTTGAGAAATTTCAAACGTGTTTTTTTTACTCGTAATTACATTTTTATTTCCTGTTTACTGCATACGGCAACACTACGGCCAACAGCTGTTTGCTTGTTGAACGAGTAGCAGTGGCGAGCTGCATTTCCAATTGGACTAGTTACTTATCATTTGTTTTTTTCTACTTCTCGTGTACGGTAGTGCAAATCGTGAACGGTGATTCGCTTGTATATTAAAGTATTCCATCACTGTGTGGTTTTTTTTTCCTGTTTATAAACTGATTACGGTCAGTCAGTTCCTTCCGATTACGTTAACTCTTTGACCATTTTGTATAATTAAGAGCAACGAAATCTTATAACTAAAAAAGGTGGATAGATTGTGTTATTGGCAATTCAATATACAGAGAGTAAATATGAATGTATTTATGTGCATGCATACAAAGATACATAGTATATGTATATACATACATACATTCATATGTATGTACATGTAATTACAGTTTGCGGCATTAACAGTCGTACTGTAGACAAACGATAAAGAAAGTTTCTTTGTTCCTACAGTAGATCAAACAAAAGTTACTTCAATTTGTCCTTATTTTTTGCAGATAACGCAATCGTTGCCGATAACGAACGGTTCAACAAAATGGCAAATTTCGAAGATGTGAGTGCTTTGCAATTTTGTTTTTTATATATTCTGCGATAGCGTACATATTTACATATATTTTAATGTTAATACGTGTAAAAGAATATGAATTTAATAAAATTATTTTTAATTTTGTATTTCATTTGCATATTTCTTTGTGACAATAAAAAAAAATACACCCACCCAATGTATGAACTAAACAAAACTACCTGGAAATGAACATATCAAATAAAGATTGTGCAAAGATGTCGCACCGCGTTCGCCAGTGGAAAAACAAAAGACGTGAATTTCAGGTGAGTCTTAACGAAATTTTTACTTTCAATGAGTTATTGAGCGTTAAGTTAATACATTTGTACTTGATGAATAACAAAGTTCATTAATCGACCTATTTAAACTATCGTCAGACCAAGCTTATCTAAGCATAAGCGAAACTAATAAACTAATGGCTTAAAACAAGTAAAATAGCCCGAAATAATAAGTGTATGTATGTATTTATTTATTATTATGCACTCAATGTGGAATATCCAGCCTTATGGTGCGGCGTAGTAAACCTAAAATCAAATTATTTTAGCCATATTAATAGGGGCACCGAAATTGCGCATATGGAAACTGTGCATTTAGACATTATTTCGGTTTCAACCGAAACTGTGCATGTATGCTTTATTTCGGTTTTTACCATATGCATTATTTCGGTTTTAAACCGAAACTGTGCATGTATGCATTACTTCGTTTTTTTTCATATGCATTATTTCGTATGCACAGTTTCCATATGCACAATTTCAGGGTGCCATATTAATATGCCCTCACTTTGCACAGCCATTACAGAGCGTAAAGAAAATATAAACAAATTTCTTCAATATCTAATAACATGCTGAGAATTGCGGTCAAAGTATTTTCTTATGTATTATTTATGCTTTTTGCTTTACTTTAAGAATTAAATTTTGTCAATCGAAGCCTTTAGCAATCATGACAACGATATAGTATATAGGGTCAAAATTCAAAATTATATTGTTTGCAACTTATGTTTATTTATTTATTTTCAATAATTTTCATTTAAAATATAATTCAATCTACGTATGTATAACAGAAACCACATAAGTACATATGACAGCAATAGCCCGAGGCACGCCGTTTTAATATTCTTTTAATAAAATATGTAGCATCGCGTAGGTGCAATGATCTTTTTAGTAAAGACCGCATTTATTTTTCATATTACTAAAAATTTTTTGTAGATAGGCTCCTCTGGCACTCATGGCCTCATATATAAATAAAAGTTTGAAAGCTTGCACAAATTTCACAAAAAGTAATCAAACTTCAAAATATGTCCATCAACAACTTTTTATCAGACTTTTTTTCGGGTAGTATGTAGTTTCTTTTTTATTATTTACTAAATCTGTAAATAAATTAATTGCCATGAGTGAGAAATATGCAAATACATTTAGATATAAAAAATATTTTTTTTTTTTTTAAAAAGAATAATTTTCGGGACTCGAACCTGCTACCTTCGGATGGGTAGGCTAGCACGTACGCATTCGGGTACTCCACATCCATCATCGGCGCTGTCTATAACGAAGTTTTGCAATCATTTTTCAACTACCTTTACTATAAATTGCATAAAAACGTTTATTAAACATTTTTTTCCAAACAAAAATTTCAATTCATAGTGATTTGTTCAATCTTCAATTGTTAGTAAATGAGTTAAAATATTTGGATTAAACTTTTTCCAAACATCGGGCTTACTGAAGTAAGTTTTTCGTAAGCTTGCCCAAAAGTATTTTGTTTATTGGGACGTATCCTAAAGATAATTTTGCTTCATTTTACTTTTCCTACGCTTATCAAGTGGTACAAGAAAAACTGGTATCTGCTGAACCACAATATTCGTAGAAAAATATGTACATACATACATATGTACATACTTCCCTATGTGCACGATGTGGGTATGTAGGGGCCTAAACGTATTGCAAAATTACTTGGTCTACATGCAACAACGTATTGCGCGCAAGATGGTGCGCGTACTGTATGAATATTGTTGACTCTATTGCGTGATTTGAAGTTTTGTTGTTACATATTATGATTTTTCTTTGCGATTGATGCAAGTATGTACAATGTATATAATAATAATAATAACAGTTAGATTGGCGCTTACACAATATGTTAGTGTTTGGCCGAGCTTCTCCTCCAATTTGTGGCGTGCGCTTGAAACTGTCACACAAAGGGGAGGTACCTATAGTTTTACGCCGACTTCGAGCGGCGATTGAATTCTTATGAGAAGCTGTTTTTCATGGCTGAAATAGACTCGAAGGTTTGGCATTGCCTTCCGAGGAGCGACCGTTATTAGACAATTTTTTTTATTTTGTCTCTATTTTTTGATGTTGGTCGGAGACTGAGCGCAAATTCAGGCCCTGCGGAACGGTAGCGCGCACTGTTAACCATACGTACATATGAATTTCGTAATCAAGTGTTGATTATTTTCTTTCATTAAGCTTAATCGCAGATTTAATAGCTGTCCAAAAATCACAGGGATAACCGCCAAAGTCTATTATATAGGATAAAATTAACTGGTTACATATAACAACTTATGTATATACATATTTGTGTATATACATATTTATACACTATACATACATATGTGCTACAAAAACTTGCAAAATGGTATATCCATATGTTTAATATACGTACATACATACATACATATCGCATACCCTCCTCAAAAGAAACAAAATTCAAGAACAAAATTATTATTAATTATTAATTAATACGAAAAAAATTTATTTTATTTTATTTGATTATAAAACCAAATTGATTTTTTACCTGTTTAAACGCATATTTAAGAGCAACTTTAAATGTACAAACATGTGTATAAAGTGTTTTTTTTTTATCAAATTTAATTTTTAAATTTATCTGGTATTCTTTGTAACACAGTTAAACAGAGATCATACGATTTATATAAGGTAATAGCGGGAGTACAAAAACAAAAATTTACGTGTATTTTGTTTTTTTTTTTGGCGTCATAAACTGTCAAAATCTGTAAGAGTGTGTTTGGAAATTCAAACGAAATTTTTACATTTGATATTAGAAGCCTTGTGGCGAAACACACACACGAAATCAGCTGATCTAGTAACACCACCTTATAAAAAATTCGTCTTAATTTGTAGTAACCTGAACTTTTGCTTCGACAAAGTTAAAAAAAAAATACGTAACTAGAGTTGCCAGATTGCATTTTTCGCCTTGAGATTCAGGGGCTTCCGATCGAATCTCGGTGATCAGGGTTTGCCACTAAAATCTCAGGGTTTGGAAAAAATTTTAAGTATTTATACGTTTTTTTCATAGAAAAATTACATTTTTATTCCAAAGAAACGTACATATCGCTAGCTTTGATTGAAAAGTTGCAAGTCCCTTTTTTGTGAAAATCCATATTTTAATAAATTACCTTGTTTATACCAACGCATAAAGCGCTTTCACCCAGTTCGTTGTGATTCAAAACGCAAGCATAAACCAACATTCAATACGCTCAGAAATTCGAAAGTGTATTGACTCGAATTTGTTTTCAAATCGCTTTTTTATTTCTCACATCGGTTAGAAAACTGGTATAAACACATCACTCATTTGACGCGAATTGAAAAAAAGGCTGGTTTTCTTTATACAGACCGTTTTAAATTTGAATTACTATTATAATAAATTTGAATTCTTGTTCGCTTCCATTTCGCTACACCGCGCAAATAAATAATTTAAGAAATATCGAATAAAAATAATAAATTTTGTTTACTTTTGAATACGGTTTCAGTGAGTGCGCCATAACGACAAAGGTATAAATGCTCGAAAGAAATATGTGTTGAGGCAAATCAGCTTTTTGTTAATGCGGTTCTTGGGTAGGTATGTATAAACAAGGTAAATATTAATAAAAACCAAAAGTGAAAAAAATAATGATGCCATTTTTCAATCTCGAGGTATGGGCATCGGAAAAGGTGGTTACCCTATACGTAACCACTGTAATAACACGCGAAAAATTTGCATTTAAATGACTTTCAAATTATCTTTGTACAAGTCAAGGCCAAAGTTTAACTGTCATTATCAACTGGCGATGTCCACCACAACGTGCATACATACATAACTCATATACTTACCTATTAATAAAACTAACTTTGCATTGTTGTGTAAAAGCCAGCTTTTAATTCTATTAAACTGTTACTATTAGACATCGTTAACTGGCATATTAAATGGTGCATTACAGTTTAAATTGACACATATACATATACATATGTATGTAAATAGATATTTACGTTTTATACTCACATATGTACATAAATAAGTTATTTACTTAAATTTTAATTGACAAATGTCGGAATACAGGTTATACTCTAATAATACTCTGCTAAATGTCTTTATAATAAAAAAAAACCATAATTACCTACTATATTTTTGCAATAGTAATGAGTTTAACGCGATCGTGTTTAGAAATACTATGTACATGTTTAGGTTTAAGTCATTACAAAACTGGTATTTCAATAAATAATTTTAATTGTTTCAATGTACTTTATAATAATGGTAGTTTATATGCACGTTACGCAGTTTATAAATAACTGAACATTAACCAACATCTTGCAGGTCCATTTGAATTTTTGCACTAACGTTCATACATTCATACATACATACATATGTATGTATGAATGTATTTTATAAAATCAAAACTGCAGACACATGCACATTAAAATATATGTATGGATTTATGTTTACAGAAATACAAGTAATCAGTGCACGTGGACATATGTACATTAGAGTGGTCCAAAAATGCATGTGAAAAAGTAAAGTCGGAATTTTTATGCTCTCACCCCCAAGGATTGTTCCATACCGAAAAAAATATACCCAAATTTTTTTTATTTTGAAATCAAAAAATATTTAGAGGTCGCTCAAAGCGCCCAAAGTTTGCCCGTATTTTACATGGGCAAAAACAACTTTTCGTAGAAATGTATACCAATAGTTAAAAATTAATATTTTTCTTATCTGCAGGAGATTCCCAATAATAATACCCAATTGTTTATTTAACCATTTTTTCATTGCAACTATAATTTATAGGTCAGCCAAAAACAAACAAAAATCCCGAATAATGCAATGGGGCGACCAATAAAAAATCGTTAGTATTAAAAAATGGTTAAATAAACAATTGAGTGTTATTATTGAAAGTCTCCTGAAGGGAACCAGAGTTTTCCGGCCAAAAATATTGCCTTTCAAGATATCTATACCCTTTCTACGAAAAAATTTATTTTTCCCATATAAAAATACATGGAAAACCTTGAGCGCTTTGAGCGACCTCTAAATATCTTTTGGTTTCAAATTAAAAAAATAGGGGTATACTTTTTTCGATATAGAACAATCCTAGGGGTGAGAGCATTACAATTCCGACTTTGCTGTTTTTGAGCCACCCCAATGTACATACATATGTACATTAAATTCCTCTTACATGTATTTACAGTTGTATGGACATATGTTGCTATGTAGTTAACAAATCATGGTTGAACTCTACTGATAGCCTATTATTATTACAGATACATAGATATTTCTATGTACTCATATGCACAAATAATTGCATACATACATTAGAGTGGTTCAAAAACACTCTTTTTGGAAATTCATAAACGCTACATCAAAATATTGTTATTTGTGATAAATATTTATTTTATTTTGAAAAAAAAAAAATTTAGAGGTCGCGCTTGTCGGATTTTTATAAAAACGCTGATGTTTTCAATTTCTTTATTTTCGTGAGATGTTAAAATGTAGCTAAAATATGGTTTTTACATGTACTTACGCTGGTATTATTGGTACAGTGACCAGTTTTCTTAAAAAAAAAACATTGTGACATTTCTAATGCATCGAGTCCGAACATACAATTTTGTTTTTAGAATCAAAATGCATAATACAGTTTTATCTAAAACAAAACAAAGAGAAAAAAATTTAAAAATGTTTATTATTTCTTTAAGAAAATATAACTTACTACTTAAAAAAATCATGTAAATCAAAATTTCAAAACTTCCAGAACATTTATGAAAATTCCACGAAGTTTAATAAATGTTCATCACAATTTGAAACATTTTAATCCGATTTTCTACAATTGTTTTGTGTATGCCATTTTGTAGCGCATTAAATTTTAGTAAGTAAAGTGCAAGTTGGAGGAAGCTTGGACTTACCGTTGATTTTTGGCAATTTTTTGTTCGGGCATTTTCTTCGATACACAATAGCTTTGTTCCACACGCTTTCTGGGCCGTTTCGGTAATTAGAACGTAAAAATAAGTTACTCTCTCATAAGTGTCAACACGTGCCAAAAGTCCCCGTAGCATGAGGAACGGGAAAAACCACATTTCGTGCCCGGAATCAGCAAATCAGCTCTAAACAATGATTTTATGTGTATTTATCTTATATGGCGAATAAAATTAGTAAATAACTACACTTTTCGAAACTTATGTTGTATTTTTAATTTCCACAAGAGCTGTTATGGCAATTTAACTTTTTGCACATTTGTGCCCGGAAAAAAAGTCCAGGCTGTTTCGGGCACAAAGAAGAAGACATTTACGATCCAAAAGTGGAACGCATTCGCTCTCTGTTGCCAATTTTTATAGCGCTGGATCCCGCGGGCTCGTGTGGAACAAACAGGGCTGCCAACTTGGCACAAACCGTGCCATTTTTGGCCCTATTTTACACCAAATGGAACTTAATTTTTCAATTTGGCACAAAGTGCCAAAATGGCACTTTTCAAAAATAGTAATATTTCAATACATTTTTGTCAAATACTTTGCGTGTACTTCTTTTTTTTTAAGTAAAATTTTCTAATTTCTAAAGATTATCCAACTGGTTTATCTTATTTTGGCATTTCACTTTTGTTTTAGAAATGTGGTTCTTATTTTATTGATAAATGGGAAGGATTAAAAAGGATGGCACCATTGGATTGGCTCTTTAATTTTTTTATTTGGAACATTATGGCACTTTTTTATCCTCAATATGGCACCTCATAGCTAAGAAATCAAATTAAAAAGCTCAAAATTTTTATGAAACTTGGTCGAATTTTGATAATTTTTTGTACAAAGTTTGAAATTTTGACTTACATGGGAATTCAGCATAAATATTCTCGAAAGCCAAAATGTCTCTTCCCTATTTATATTTTCGCCAGTCTATCTACAGCTTATGTTTTTCATATCCATGATTTGTTTGAAGGTATTAGCATTATTTTTTATAATTTTAATAATTATATTATTAATAAGGATGATGGCTATGTTTATGGCACCATTATATGCTATGTTCTTTGTGATAAACATGTGCTGCCTCGCTTGTACGAAAAATAGTTTTTGGGCCAGAGTACGGGAGAGTCTTAATAAATGAATAAAGAAAACACTGAAAATCGGGACTTAATCGGTACAAATATATAAAATTGAAATTTTGAAAAAATATTCAGCAGGACAATTTTCTCAAAATCAGTACTATCCCGCCAAAATCGGTACTAATGGCCACCGTCTCTTAATTGCCTTAGGCAGTTAGAACAGTCCTAGTGTCCGAAATTGTGCATTCGAAAAGAAACTACTAAAATTAAAACGTTGTTATTGAACGACTTACGCATTGTCAGGGGTTGGAACTCGATATCAGTAGGTTTCTGGGGTTGCTGATTACGAATCTGAAAAATTGAGAACATCGGCGTTTTTATAAAAAACCGACCAGTGCGACCTCTAAAAAATTGTTTGGTCATAATAAAAAATACGTTTGCCTTTTTTATCACAAACAACAATAATTTATGAATTTCCAAAAAAAAAAGAAGTTGTTTTAGTTAAACTTTGTAGAATGGAAAATAGTAATAGGAAATAGTAATTGGGGATTAATAATATACTTTTCATTTGATACCCATATTATGAGGTTTTATTTAATTTGTAACTAATTTCGCGTAGGTGACAACCTTTATACTAAACCTTAAAATGCAAAGAATTATTTGATTACAAAATTTCAACTAAATCGTTAGAGCCGTTCCCGAGAAGCCTATGGATATACATATACCATATGTATGTATATACCGACAGTGTGGTGGGCACATAATAAGGGACATGACTTCTTTAAAAATTTTGAGAAACAATTTTTTCTTTCGATTTTTTTCTACAAAAAATTAGTTCATACTGCAATGAAAACCATACAACTCAATGTTTTAAACCTTAAAAAATATGTATTAAAATTTACAAAATTAAAAAAAAAATGCTCACACAAATTTCAAACTTTTTAAACAGAATTTCTAGAAAACAATGGGGCATGAAATTTTATAGCCTATTCAATTTCAGAGCAAGTTTAGCTCAAAAACCTCGTCGATTTTTTTTTTTTTTTTTTTGCTGAGGTGTTACGCATTTCGCAGTTTGCTCGATTTTTTTTTTAATGGGATAAAGTGAGCAATAGCTTCAGCACCATTTATGTTTTCTCAGGAAAATATATATATCGTTGTTCTGCAAAACCTCGTAACTGAAATTTGTGGCAAAAAGATATTTGCTCACCGAAAGCTCCTGGCATCAAACCCTTATCCATTCATACTAAAATATCGGTACTTAAATATAAAAAGAAGAGATAATTAGGGATAAAGGAGAGAACCGTTTTGAAATAAGGCAAGTTTTAGCCTATCCTATCAAATTTTGGAAACCTCACATGCGAGGGTTTATCTTTATACGCGGTTTTATATTTTCAACGACGATATCTAAGTATGTAAATGTGAAAGCAATAAATTTCTTGAAAACTTCAAATAAGTTGAGATGGGTGCCCTTATTAGTCAAAAACTGAAATAACCAACTCCAACTGTGTTGTCTTTATACTTTTTGCAAAGTGCTATGTATAAGCAAAAATATTTGCTTCGTTACGGATTTCTTACTCACGCCTCTATTTATGTACATATGAATGTTTAGTACAAATTTGCTTAACTTAAAACAAAAAAAAAACTCAAAATTTTGACCAAAATTATTTTCAAGATATTCGATAATAATTAAATCAGTCAGCGTGAATTAGCAGAGATTTCGCATTTCAAACCTAACTAACGGAAGTATTATAGAATGTTGTGTGCTGCTTTTTGTTCTTGTTATTTTTGTTGTCATTCTACACTGCCGCATCTCTTGCTCAAGGTTTGCAATTAATGTTTTCAAGATTTTCAGAAACTTTGGAAAAAAAAGGCACGATTGATGCAAGAACGTACATACATACACACAAACGTATTTTTATACTCAGTTATATTTGTTTTTGTATATATGTATGTACAAACTATGCGTGTGCGTAGATACTAAACTATTAAATTTTAGTACGAGTATTTATTGACATATAAATACTAGGTGCGTTAGAAGTAATGATGATGAATATGATTATTAGAATCGAAATGATTTATGTGCGTATGTATGTATGTATGTGTAATATAATATATAGCATAATTACATATCTGTTTTCGTATGTATAGTGCGGCTTTGCCTTTATCCTTTAAATGACAAGGCGTTTTTTTGATGAGACTTAATAAGAATATTGACTTGCTAGTATCGGAACTATTATTCGCTCGTCTATTTGCCAAAGGTTCTTCAACGGCTCGGCACTAGTAAGTCATTCGCAATGCTGCGAATGCCGCATTATACTAAAGCCAGCCTTTCGACATAAGCAACTATTACATATGAACACAGATATGTATGTATGTGCATCTGCATGTAAAACTGTAAATCATGAAGATGTACACGACTTTTTTAAATACCAAAACGGGCGAAAACATGTCTCGGAACGTAGAGGAGCTGGAAATAAGAACCTAACAGATTAATAACCTACATACTAGTGGCTATAGGAATAGAAGTGGTACACTTTTGAACAAAAGTCGAATTTTTGCAAAAAGGCCAGCCGTAAATTATTGCTTATAAAAAAAACTTATATTCCATTTAAAAACGGTAACGTACCTCTACAAANTTTTTATTGTTGTTGTATTGACTTCAAATCATTATGAGAGAGGGAGTAGGGATGTACCAACAAGAATATACAGCAAAAGTATGAAAGTCGTTAGAACTTGGAAATAAAGCGGTGGTTGAAACAAAAAGTGTTAAACCATGTTACAGTTTTGCTCGTCACTGTATATATTTGGGAAGCTACTGTTAAAATTTCAAATCGATCCGTGCAATTGTCAAGACGTAGCGTTTTCACCAACAGAGTAAAAAAAAAGTGGTTTCGAGGAAACGCGTTTATATTTTTACAAGTGCTCAGCGATAGGCCCGATGCGTACCATGAAATTACCATTACTTTAAAAATTACCTTCGAAAGTAAAATTTTTAATTTCCAATACTTTTTTACATGAGAAAAGCATAAAATGCGTCATTAAAAGATGTAAAATGCGTATTACGGTTCTTGCAACCATGTATTGACTGAATTTCTCAACTTAGTAGACATTTTGCTATTGAAAATTAATAGCTCACAGCATTTCAGGGTTTTAGGTATCTACATTAAGGAGTTTTAAAGCAAAACCCCATATCTAAACAATGAGTTGCATAAGAGATTTGAGTAATAGTGGGCCGATCGTCATGCTTTTATCAGCAAATATTGTATGATTAATAAGTAAATAGCTCATAAAGTTTCAGGAGCTTGGCTATATAAATGAAGAAGTAATATAACAAAAGCTCATATCTGGACAATCATTTGTATGGGAAATATACTTTATGGGACACCAAATCTTAAAGTTTCTCACACAATTTTACAGTCTTCTCATTCAAAATAAGGGAGCTTTGAAGCAAACCCTCATATCCGAACAATCAGTTAAATGGGAGCTATAACTTATACATAGTAGTCCGATCTTGATGATTTTCGCTGTAATCTCTCTATTGATTGTAAGTGAAGGGAGTGAAAAATTGCATGCACTTAGCTGCCTAAGTGGAGAAGTTATAACACAAAATCTCCTATCTGATCAATCAGTTCTATGGGAGCTATATGTTAGCGGTAGAAGTTATAGCAGACTAAACATAATCGTGGTACAAAGCTCAATAACATTATTAAAAATAAAAATGCTAATAAGCCACAATAATATTGACAAAAATCGGCTTTTTTAATCAAAAAGTTGTTTATTCTAATTACCTTATTTTTTGCATCATGCAAATAACCTTTAATTTGTTATTGGATGGCTGTTTTTTGTGAAAAAAAAAACTAATAAAACATTTGGATAATTTCTTTTACTTTTTTAGCCTTTTTGAGTCTATTTAGATGGATTGCTGTAAAAATTCTGGCAACACTGCCCATAACTCATTACCTGGTGAAATATTCTTGCATGGTTCTGGAATCTAGAATCTAGAGAGACAATTTTCGATGCTGAGAGAGTTTGCCTTTTGCAAACAAATCTTTAATTCGTGTGCCAATAGCAATTATAAAGCCAAATATACTCGCAAGTCTCTATAAGTCGAACCTTTTTTTTGAATTCTTTCGATTCAAGCTAAGCGAGTTTTACTGTATCACACTTTTTGTAAATATCTCATTCAAAGTTTTTCTAAATTCTTTCTTTAAAAACATGCATATGTAAATATGGTTTCCTTAATACAGAAAGGCCCCATCTAACATTTTCGTTTCCTTATAAACTAGTTATAAAACTTTATAAAAACTTAAGTCAATCAAATGCAATTTTCTTAAAAAGACTGGTTATTAAAAAACACTGAAACTACTTGATGGATGTAGTAGTTGGTTTTGAATTCTTTTAGGCCCTTAGTGGATAATGTACCGACTTTTGTACAGTGCTGAATTTCGAAAGAAAATGAGTTAGGGCTTTTCTAAATTAAGGTAACGATATGTATGCATGTACATACATATGTGCATACATATGTATGCGCTATCTAGTACATACCATACAAAAAGGAACATTTGAATATTTTTCGACCGAGCATAAATAAATATTTTAAATAAATACCAAATTTCCTATTAAGTATTTGGAGTAGTGTTTATTTTTAATTACACTCGCTCCCAAAGTACGCTTCCAAAGGTTGAGTTCAGTTTACATACATACATACATACGTTAAATTTAATATGACTCCAACCAAGCTCATACATACACATTTATCAGTTTCTTTTGTAGTATATGTTAATCGATTTGTTTTTTTTTTTTTTTTTTGTTAAATTTTTATTTATCTGCACATGTATTGTTATAAAAACATAACATTGACCTTGGCTTTTCGCTACTTAACATCGCTGCTGTGAGATACCGTTGTGAGATACCGTTTTCAAACATCTTTTTTATCAGTATTCATTTTTGTCTGTATGGATGCTTGCATTTTTTTTTCTCTGCTTATTTAAAATTTTTAAGTCGCGTCATCGGAAAGCTGCTCCTCTACCCCCTACCAAACGATTTCGACAATCTTCGCTTTTGTTAACCACATTTGTGCTTAGAGTTGTATAGTCTGAATGAGCATCTACAAGTTGAACATCTTTAGCATTTCGGGAGTGCATAAAAGGTTATTTCCATTTGTCTGGTCAAACAAAAGATGCATTAACAATTTTATTAATTTTTTCTCACAAAATAAATGTATGAAAACAGGTATCCCCGTTGGCAATTATAAATTTTTAAATTTATTGTTTATTTAAGTCTTCCACATTATAAAAATTGTTCTTTAGGTACATATGTACATACATATGTATGCATGTACATATATTAGAATGGTATGTATTTACCACCTTACCTACAACAAACAAACAAAATAAGTATGTGCATATCTGTGTACATTAGAGTGGTACAAAAATAGAAGTAAAGTCGGAATTTTGAAATAAAAAGAAAATATTATGGAGTGCTCAACGCGCTCAAATTTTCGATTTATGAAGCACTGAGCCAAATGTACAATGGTTTTTTTAACCAAGTTATTGTTTTTTTTTTCATGGTTAATACACCGATTGTAAGAAATGTGATTCAAGTTGAATATTTGAAAAAAAAATTCGTCGGTCCGGCAGTGGCTGAACGTGCAGAGGCGCTTTCTGTTATTTTTTGGCTTCCGTACATATGTACGTTGGGTTCGAGTATGAATGCCGTCAGCGGCAACACATAATTTTTATATATTTTTTTCTGTTTTTGGTTTTTCTTAATTACGAAAAAGCATCTAAACCAAATTAAACGACGAATTGATTCAGTTTGAACATTTAAAGACACGTTTTTAAAGTGGCTGTAGCTGAGTGTGTAGAGATGATTGCTGTTATTTGCTTATCCCATCAGAGGCAACGTGTTAAAATGATTATACAAATTTTTGCTTTGTATCTCCGAATTATGAAAAAGCATCTGTGAAGTGCAGAACATAAGCGTACTCAAACGAAAAAATTAACAACCACAAGAGTTTGGTTAATTTAAGCAAAAGTGGTTAATATTACCAAATCATTGTTGAAAATATCAACCAAGGCATTCTTATTATTAACCAAAAATCACGTTGTTTCCTTTTCAAGTTTCAATTTGGTAATATTAACCAATTTTTAGTTGATTTTTCTCTCAGTGAGCATTCTTGGTTTTTAATGAAAGTAGGTAAAGTATCGGCTTTTTGTTGGAAATTTTATGTATAAGGTGTACTACTTAAATATTTACCTTATGTTATCAATTTAACTGAATTAAATTTTTCAAATAGGTGCCAACCCGCTTCAAAAATATTTTCGACAGTAAACTTTCTTCAACGTCTTTAGTTAAATACGGGTTGTGTAATATTTAATTTATTTTCTCAATTTAAATGAATAAAATATTCAACAGGCGTCAACCCCCTCATAAATATTTTCGGCAGTAAGCCTTCTTAACCGGCTAACCAGAATGTAGTACCACAGCCACAAGCTAGCTACATCAGCAATAGGTTCGTTCGCGTAGCTGTTAATTGTTCATGTTTAACCAAAACTTACAGGTTTTTGCGTTCGCGTACGCAAAAAACTTGCAAAGTAGGGGAAATTGAGAGAGCAAAGTGACATTTCATTTTGAGGGGAAGCTGTTAGTTTCTGTTGGAAAAATTTTTGCCAACAGCAATTTGCCAACAGGGAAACAGCTGATCAAAAACAGCTGGTTGGCATTTACGCAAATCACAAAATTTAATTTGATGGTTTGGAAGATAAAAATTACAAAATGCGACTAATTAAACTTGTAAGAAATAAGTAGTTATTTGTTTAATCAATAAACTGTGTCAGTATAACACTTTGCGATGACTTTTCGTACGTTTTAAATTTTACACTTTTGTATGTAAACAAAAATTATATCAGCTGTTCGTCTAACTTGCAAGTTTCTGCAAATTTTCTGTTCGCGTACTATTTTGGATATTTCTCTCTTGTGAGCGAACAGATGACATTTCGCCGGAATTTGGCAGTTGGTTGGTTTCTGTTGGAGATTTTAAACGAACGCACCTAATAATACACCACAACCACAGCTACATATTAGGTGCGTTCGTTTAAAATCTCCAGCAGAAACCAACCAACTGCCAAATTCCGGCGAAATGTCATCTGTTCGCTCACAAGAGAGAAATATCCAAAATAGTACGCGAACAGAAAATTTGCAGAAACTTGCAAGTTAGACGAACAGCTGATATAATTTTTGTTTACATACAAAAGTGTAAAATTTAAAACGTACGAAAAGTCATCGCAAAGTGTTATACTGACACAGTTTATTGATTAAACAAATAACTACTTATTTCTTACAAGTTTAATTAGTCGCATTTTGTAATTTTTAACTTCCAAATCATCAAATTCAATTTTGTGATTTGCGTAAATGCCAACCAGCTGTTATTGATCAGCTGTTTTCCTGTTGGCAAATTGCTGTTGGCAAAATATATCTGAATGAAATATCACTTTGCTCTCTCAATTTCCCCTACTTTGCAAGTTTTTTGCGTACGCGAACGCAAAAACTTGTAAGTTTTGGTTAAACATGAACAATTAACAGCTACGCGAACGAACCTATTGTGGGCAGCGTAGAGCTTTTGACAGCTCTTGCTACATGCCTGGTTGGCCAGTAAAGCTCTTTCTTGTGACAGCCATATTGCAATATTTACTTTATCTTATTAATTTACTTAAATTGAAATTTTCAAACTCTCAAATTTTTTTCTTCTATATTTTAAGTTGGACCTATAGTAAAGTAATACATCGGTGAATACTGCATTCGATTCCATGTATTAGACAAAAATTGTAAAAATGGTTGATTTGGCTTCTGTTGCTCTGATAAAGACCACCACCAACCCCCCTCCCCCTTGCCCTCATATTAATTTTCTTAATTGTGTATAATGTACAGACATCGGTCTGTTACAATTTTTAAGCGACTCCAAAAAAGGAGGGGGTTATCATTCGTCAGAATATTTATTTTATTTTATATATATATATATTTTTTGTTTTATGTATGTATGTGTATTACCTCATAACTTTGGACCACGTCAACCGATTTCGATAATTCTTTTTGCATCGGTAAGGTAGTATCTCAGAGGTGGTCCCATACTAATCTGGTTTAGATCCGATCATTGGATCATGAGATATATATATATATTTTTTGTTATATGAGAATTGAAGTCGGTTTTTTTTTTTGCTTAAAAATTATTTGTAAATATTATGTGTTTAGGGAGTTGAGAATATCAGTTATTGATACAATCATTCATCATTAAAACTTATATTTGTTACTATTGTGCTAATTGGCGTTTTTCTTGACTTTTTTTTTGCAGGCGTAAACAGTTAGAGAGCCTTTTAAAGATGTATGAGGACCATGAAACTGAAATGATTCAAGCACTGGATGCAGACTTGCGACGCCCCAAGCAAGAAAGTTTAGTTGTTGAAACAGAATTTCTCAAGAACGATATCAAACACATATTATATAACCTTAATGATTGGGTAAAACCCGAAACAGTGAGTACACGCGAACTTTATTATTTATGCATAATTTTTTTTAACACCTAATGCCGAATTTTCACTAGGCATTGAAATTACAAAAAAAAAAAAATGTATGCCTTTTAAAAAAATGACATGTGGAAATGAACTTAATGCCTATTTGTTTTTAATGTTATGACACGATTATTTTTTAATACCCGACTTTGTCATTTGTCATGTTTGCCATTTAATGCCTAGTGGAAATCCAGCATAATGATTAATAAATGTATATATTCTTATTTCAATATCTTGACAGCCTGAAAAATCGTTGGTGAATTTACTGGACGATGTACAGATCTTCAATGATCCCTATGGTGTAGTTCTAGTGATTGGTGCATGGAATTATCCACTACAACTGCTACTTGTGCCAGTGGCATCGGCTATAGCTGCAGGAAATTGCGTCGTAATTAAGCCAAGTGAAATTTCCACCAACTGTGCTAAATTCGTTACAGAAATGGTACCAAAATATTTAGACAATGTAAGTCACACGCTGAACAATTTCAATAAAAAATAACTACTTTTAATTTTATTTTAAACATACCATGTCCATCTGAAACAGGATTGCTATCCAGTTGTATGTGGGGGACCCACGGAAACCGCTGAATTGTTGAAACAACGTTTTGACTACATTTTCTACACTGGCTCCACAAGAGTGGGTAAAATAATACATGCCGCTGCCAATAAGTATCTAACGCCAGTAACTTTAGAATTGGGCGGCAAAAGGTATAATATACTTATTAGACAACGTCAAAGAAAAAATAATAAAAAAATCCTGCAATGCGACCGCCATCGGACTCAGATTTTGGTATTTGCTATAGGATACTTTCGGAATTTAAGGAATCTGAGCATGCATAATACTCAAATGGCATGTAATCAATGTGTTCTTATATAGTTTCGAGCGTTTTGATTAATCCCAGAAAATTGTATTGACATCAAAAGAGAATAACTCATTTTCTTACGTGTAATTCCTATGGGAAAAATGAACGCTCGGTGCGCGATCTCTTAGAATTATCGTAGAGAGGGGATATTTATGGAGGATCATTACTATAGCAAATTCTAAAATCTGAGTACGATGGCGGTGGCATTGCAGAATTTTAATTTTTTTACGTGGTCTAATACTTATACATTCACGCATATGTATGTACATACATATTTGCTACAATAATAAATTTTCATTTCTTATTTTATTTATTTCATAACTCCCGCCTAATTGTAGTCCCTGCTATATTGACAAATCAGTTGAATTGCGCACAGCTGCTAAACGCATACTTTGGGGTAAACTTATCAATTGTGGTCAAACGTGCATTGCGCCCGATTATGTGCTGTGCTCGAAGGAAATCCAAGATAAGTTCATTGCCGAGGCAAAAGAAGTGCTCAAAGAGTGGTATGGCGAGGATATCAAAAGCAGTCCGGATCTCAGTCGTATTATTAATCATAATAATTTTCAGTAAATATTACATGCAAATAGAATTACATACATTACTTGAGATATGGCGTATAGTTTCTCTAGCGTTTTGGCTAATACTTTTGCTTATTTTAGACGCTTACTTGGACTGATGAAGAGCGGCAAGGTTGCTGTCGGTGGAAATTATGATGCTTCTGAACGATATATTGAGCCAACCATACTAACTGATGTCAAAACTGACGACCCCATTATGCAAGAGGAAATATTCGGACCGCTTTTGCCAATTTTCACAGTAGAAAATGCCTACGATGCAATTAAATTCATCAATTCCAGGTAAAATGCGCAAAGAATGGCAACGGAATAGTGTTGAAAATTTTTTATGTATCAGCATTGTTAAATTGCACAAATTTTTTGTGATTGCATCAAATTCAAATGTTTTTTATTTCGTCACCTGAAATGCAAAATAACGTAACAACATAGTCACTGAAATGGAAAAAGTCGTGACAATTTTATTTTGTTTATAAATCGATGTGGGGAGTAGTAATTCGATGAAATCCATTATAGCAATCAAAAAGTTAATTTTGAATTTTTTATAAGTTACGACTTTTTGGATTTCAGTGACGATGTTGTTACGTTATTTTGCATTTCAGGTGACGATTTTTATTTGTGATTTATATGATAACGTACACCCAAAACGGTTTGGAAAGGTAAACAAATTAATTTGTTTAAACGCGATTAATTGCTATTTCGACATTAGCCGCTTAAAATCTCACATCCATCCGGGATCTGGATGAGAGTAGCCACTATAGCCTAACTTTTATAATAAATAAACAATTGCAATGCGTATTAAAGCATAGACAAATGTCAAGGTTAATCCGGATCCGATCAAAATTTTATTCTTTGACGATAGTAATGCGGATTAACGAACCGCGAGGTCGTGGGTTTGAGTCCCACAGCCGGTAGAGTTTTAATCTGTTTTTTTTTTTTTTAATTCATTCAATTTTACTTTCATTTATTTTCTTTAATTCCCCTGATCTGTATAAATTTCGAGTATGTATGTATTAGCAGCAGGACTGCATCAACGCTGTCGCCTATCTATCGCGTTTAAAAATGCTCAAAATTTCCAACCATATGTTGTTTCATAAAAATTTTCCAAAACTGGGTGTACGATTCTCAATGCGCTAAGTAAAAACCAAGGTTACTCTTACTTTTTTACCAGGGACCGAAAATATTAAGTTCCAAATAATTTTTCTTTTTAAACCAAGAATAATTGTAAAACTTTGACTTTTATTTTTTCGATAATTTAAAATGCTTTATGATCTAAAAACTTAAATCTGAAAATAACGGTTATGAGATGATTGTATAAAAAATCCAAAAATAATGTTTATTTTTTAATTGAAAAAGTAAAAATCATAAAATTACAATTAAATTTGATAGGAATAATATACATCCAATTTTTACGGTTAGTTCATAATTTTTATTATAAAGATCACAACTTTATGGTCCCTGTTTATTTTTGTATTTGATGTATTTAATTCATTTTTTCTTCTCATTTATTATTTTTCGTTTATTACATCCATGTCTCAACATTTGTGTGCGTCTAAAAAAAACTCATTGTTTATAAAAAAAAAATAATACACAATTTAACACACAAATTTACACAAAAACGTACACAGAGAAGCACCACTTTGCGCGTATATATTCACAGCGGACGCTGCGGTACAAAATTTATTTAAACGTGACATCCAATCGGGCGGAATGTGTATGAATGAAACTATAATGCATTATGCTGGTAAGCAAAGACTGTACATATTGAAGTAAAAAAATGCAAATATACACCGACTTATTGTCCCGACCCTTAATAGTGTCTACTTGCACCAGCGCATTGTTTTTGCAATCAATGCCTCTTATTGAACTGCCCGTTTATGCTCCCATTAATTTGTACAGTTGTAAAATTCCCATAGACAAAGTGGTGTTGGCGCGGGCTACTCCTATCTGCAAATAATTTGTAAATATATTTTGTTTACTTTTTACATATGTATTTCTTAAATGCTAATTATTTGTACATATGTATGTATCTGGTGCTTGGGTTATTTACAATAAGAGTGAATGCTTGTACATATTTGAACCAAAAAAAATCGAATTTTAATTGGAGTTGGTGATACTAAATTTGTGTGAACTTTAAATCTGACGATAGGTAACTAGTCATGTGTGTATTGTATGTACATACATATGTATTGCTATCCTCCCGACCTCAAACTCAACCATAAAATGCATATGTCTTTTAAATAGAAAAAATTATAAATGTATGGCTGATTAGATGTGAACACAACACGACGCTAGTGATTCCCAACTTCAGTTTTACTGGTTTTATTTTTGAAGTAGCGATTCTTAGTCGATTTCGGTGACGATTACGTTAAACGAGAACGCCACGAGAAAGGAGGAAAGCGGAGACAGCGAGGGAAGAAAATAAAGATAAAAATGAAGATACTCATAAAGATAAAGATAAAGATAAAGATAAAGATAAAGATAAAGATAAAGATAAAGATAAAGATAAAGATAAAGATAAAGATAAAGATAAAGATAGAGAGATAGAGAGATAGAGGGATAGAGGGATAGAGAGGTAGAGAAATAGAGATAGAGAGAGGTAGAGGGATAGAGGGATAGAGAGGTAGAGCAATAGAGAGATAGAGGGACAGAGAGATAGAGAGAAAGAGATAGAAATAGAGATAGAGACAATTTTTTTATTTTTGTTACAATCATATTGCTAATTGAGCGTAGTCTTACTCGTGTACGTTATACGATTTGTATATGTTACCGGCCAAACTCGATCTTATGACAAACTAGTTTTGACTAGGCTAAACTAGATCAGGCACCACAGTATTTTTGAGTAGAACTCCTTTCCGCGTAAGCGCCCTCATCAGTCCAACTCCAACTATGCAGTCCACAATATTGTTGCGTCCAACTTAATTTCTCGTTAGACGGATGTATCGGATCTAGATAGAACTAGTTTCGCCCAGGAAAAACTAGTTTGTCTTAAGATCGGGTTTGGCCGGTAACATATACATATCTACTCATGCGCATACATATGTAGGTACATACATATGTTCTCATTTTTTTTGGCCAAAATTTAAAAAATTTGCCATCAATATCAGACCATTAAATCCACTCACATATGTACATACATACTTATATATGTACATATGTACATACTTATATATGTACATATGTAGGTGTGTGAAAATCTGCTCATTACATTTTATATGTACATGTATGTATGTATTAGTACTCATGTTGTTGATGTATGTATTACATCCAATAAAAAGTAAAATATATGTATATGCATTTTTGTTAATTAGGGAGAAGCCCTTAGTGATCTACGTTTTCTCAAATAATTCTAAAGTAGTTAAAGAATTCAAACAAAACACAACCAGCGGCGGATTTTCCAGCAATGAAACTATAATGCATTGTGGAGGTATTTACATATGTGTAAAATATTTGCACACTTTTTTTAATATTTTCATAAGTATATACTTCATATTACAGATTTGGAAATATGTATTCTGTTCATGAAATGCAAATCTAAATTGTTTTAATTGTACGCGTTTAATTCGGCAAAAGCACACATCGTTCAGTTAGCATTTTTTTTAATATCTACTTATAGCACACATTGTTTAAATTTGCACTATTTTGTTGAAAATTTTTGATAAAATATCAGTGTTGCGCAAAATTTTACCAATATGGATTGTAAGTCAAAATTTTGTTTTTGAACTTTTAACCGGCCACGCAAACGAAGCAATTCTGGCAAAAATTTAAAGTTTTCTTAATTTACTAATGGCCCTATTATGTATGGCGACTAATAGTCGATCCCAGGATCAAGGCCTCGTGATCCCGGGATATAATTTCATTTACGACCAAAATAAAATAAAAAACGACATTCAGACGCTGTAATGGCATAAACTAATTATAAAATGCAACCCTACAAATAATCAAATAATATATTACAATTCCAACATTACTATTATTCTATGTTGTAATTTTCTGTTTCCGATTTATGACGATTTTGTTATTTGTTTACGTAAATTTTTAAACACATTGGAGCAAAATTGAAATTACTTCTAAATGTATATGTCAAGGAAGTTAATTTGGATGTTGTCTGCGCTTTCTGTATTCTGAGATTAACCACTATACATAATAATAATACGATACTGGTAGCTCTGACCAGCAACTAGACTCCAGTCGCCATACATAATAGCACCACAAATTTGCCATCTAACACGTATGCATTTGTACATTATTAGATTAATGCATAAAGAAACTATTTAGTATTTAAACTAACAAAAAAATATGTATGTATGCGTCATAACGAAAAAAAAATGCCTTTAGTTTTTAACCGACTTCACAAAAAGGAGTTATCAATTCGTCGGATTTTTTTGTTTGTTTGTTTTTATATCTAACTTTGGACCACCTTAACCGATTTCTATAATTCTTTTTTTAATCGGATCACGAAGACATTTACGATAATATTAAATTTTTATATATTGAATTGAAGTCGGTTTTGTTTTTTGATTAAAAATCACTTGTTAAATGAGACTTTCGGCATCGAATAAAAATAAATAATAACTAAAAAGTAAGGCATTGTTATACAATATTAAAGGGCTAGCGGCGATATCTGCATCCTTATACCATGTCCGGACCAACATCGATAACAGATTAAAAACAAGTTTTGTTTATTGTGGCTTCAAAGGTGTTCGCACAGATAAAAGAAAGCTGTTTGCAAAATAAAAATGCGAGCGTTAAGTAAAAAAACTTGGCATGCAAAGGGGTTAAGTTCTTCTGGCCTCAGGTAGATCGCGCAGTCGGTCTAAAAAGCTCTTACGGCTGAGCAATGCGTCGGTCATTGTCCGTTTGAAATCCATGCTCAAAATCACGTTGAGGTGGTTAACACCTTAATTCTCACTTCTGTTGAAACTTTATTGTTAGCACCCCCATTTCGATTTGACTCATCCCCTAACCCTTAAATGGTATTACAAAGGGCAGATATAATTTAATACTCCTACATAATGTGGTTCTATTATATCTGCGAAAACGTAACTTTATAAAGTTTTTAAACTTGCTTGTCGGCCGCTGTGGTTTAGTGGTAAGCAGTGCACGCTTTCACTCATCAGCACCTGGGTTCAAGCCCTGGTCAAAGCAACATCGCAAAAACCTCCGAGTCTATTTCTGCCATGAAAAACAGCTTCTCATAAAAATACAATCGCCGTTCGGAGCCGACGTAAAACTGTAGGTCCCTCCGCTTTGTGTGACAACATCAAGGCGCACGCCACAAGTCGGAGGAGAAGCTCGGCCAAACACTAACATATGTGTAAGCGCCAATCTATTATTATTATTATTAAACCTGCTTAATTTTTAATGAATAGCGCCATACAAATGTAATTTAAAGTTTCTTGGTAATGTATTTTGGTACAGGGCCTTTTATAACGATGACAACTACATACATATGCACAATTTTGTTACACATTATTTCGTTAAATGAATCAAACTACAATTTATACAACCATAATACCTAATAAATTTTACTATTTATGCTTTTTTATAAACCTTGCTCACCCTTAACTTTTTAATAATTGAGGCGCATGATTAATGCTTCTTTTGATTGCATGCTTTTTCTTCTGCAGTAATGTAACCTTTTTATTCAATATACATATGTAGATATACTTAGACAATCAGCCTTATCATGAGTTTAATTTTCCCGAACCGGTTCACTTTTCACGTTTGGTTTCCATGTATTTACTATGGGCGGAATAAAAATTTTCGGGTGATTTTTTTTTTGTTCGGGCAAAACTCAGGATAAGGCAGAATATGTTCAAAAATATGTCTTATTATTTTACAAGTAATTAAATATGCATAAAAGCTTATCAAAATTTCCCACTTACGATTCACAGTGAAATTTTATTTTTATTATTTTAATAACTATTGTTATTATTAGACTGCAGATTTTTATCCAGAAAACGAAGCCTAAAAGTATGTAACACATGAAAATTTCAAATATTTATTTTATAGTTTATGCAGAAAACATCCGCAGTCTAAGTATTATTATATTTTTATTATTAATAAGCATTTTTAAAATATTTGTATATTTGACGAAGCTTCCACCACCAACAATTATTAATGTAAATTTACTCTCAATGTTATTGACAAATCTCTATCACGCAAAAAAAAAAAACTAATAAAAATGTTTTCCTACAAAAGTCGATACATTGCCTTTTGGCGGCGTTGGATCTAGTGGCATGGGACGCTATCACGGTAAATATGGATTTGAAACATTCACACATAAGAAATCGTGCCTTGGAAAGGATTTGAACCCATTGGGCGAACTCTTAGCATCGTAAGTACAATAAACGATACGTATTACAATTAAAAACTTACAATATATGTACATATGTATGTATTTTCCTTATATTTTAGTGGTCGTTATCCGCCTTATTCAGATCGTAAATCTTCGCTATTGGGTTTTCTGCTGCGCAAACGTCGACCCTTTCCGAAAATATACCTGTCACATTTATTAGCCGTGGGACTGGGTATTGGCATCACAGTACTTTTTACTCATTATTTACAGGTAATTTAAAAAAAAATCTTTTAATATCTACCCAAACACTTACATATATTTACATTTGATTTTTGGTTTAACATTATGATAAACGGTAAACATTCACTTGCACATGCGCGCAATATACTATACATGCAATATGCTCATACAAAAAACAAACAAAAAAAAAAAAAAATACAAACATAAACGTATCCAGGCGATAAAAGGAAAATTATTTTCACGATAATATTGCTCTTCCTATGGCCGATTTATATATGTACATGCATTATATTGATCAACACATTCACCATACAAGCTTTGATGGTTTTGCTTATATATATACATACATATTTATGTACGAGTGGGCTTTTCGATGATCAGCATCTCATCGTGGTGGTGTCTTAAACTGGTACATACATGTATACAACTGTGTCTATGTTTTTTACAAGGCGCTCCAGCACATTAATATACTTATAATTACTCAATAAGCTATAGTTTGCACCTTAATTCACGAAAATCCTTTCTATATCAACTTAGTACACATTTATTCATTAATTAAATATAACCTATAAAAATCTATTAAAAACTAAAATGTATTTGCAAACATAAAATACTACATAAAACACAATCTGTGGAAGTTTTTGTTTTGTATTTGCGCTAAATGCATAAATCCTAAAAGTAGAGCTAAAATTTATCGCATACATACATATATAAATTGTATTTACTTACAAATATTTTTATTATCCTTTTGCAGAGTGGTAACGATAAGAAATGATTGTTCATTAAGAAAACTTAGTTATACTATCAAATGCTGAATGTGAAATAAGCAGGTCGTTGACTTGAAATATGTACATACATATATGTTTTTCTAAAAATGTTATTTAATATATATTGTAAACTTATTTTATATGTAATAAAAATAAATAAAATTTTATAATTTGCTTTCTATTTTACTTGATGTTAGATAATATGTATGCGGTTATTAGAAAGTGGATACAAATTAGTTAAAGACTTAATATAGTCGAACTGCTAGTAGAAGAGCTTCTTTGGGTGCAGTTTGTTTTGCCACACGGAATTATGTAAATGGTTTGTTTGCTTTCACCTAAAATCTAATACCGAGCGCTGATGGCATTTAAATAAAATAGCAAATTGCCAGCTGAAATTTTGTGGAAAGTACTCGGTATAAACTGTTACTCATGAAACATACTGCGTCAAGTTTCTCAAACACACAAATACCGTTAAAATTTGTTTTATATTTACAAAAGCAATCTTTGAAAAAGTTATTTAAATACGTTCTCATTTCCGTTTCCGCTCAATCTGATGTTGCATTCCTATCGACTGATGATGTTTTTGTGTTTATACTACAGCCGATTTCGATAATAAAAAAATTATCGATTATAATTTGGTAGTAGTAAGCAGTCGTAATGCAATAATTAAAGTATGTTCACATATAAATATTATCTCAATCAAAGCTCGTTTTTTAATCACCCCGTTTACACAGGTAAATCTCAGATTATTAGCCGTCAAATTTTTTGTGCTTGTTATTCTCACATTTCAAGGAAGTTATGTTTCTTCTCTGTGCCACCGGGATCACGTTTTTCTGCTATATTAAGCAACATAAATATATTTTAACTTAACATTTTATTAAAAATACCTTTACAAACCTCTTTTATTTGCTAGCGTCCATCATGATTCAAGGATGTCAGGCATCACAAAATCCTGGTTGATATGTCAAACAGTCAATTTACGCAACTATTAAGACTTTATTAGTTTAAGGGAGTCCCCTAATACCAAATGCCAAATGTAAAAGTAAAGAAAAGTGAATCACTCCTGATCCCTACACCGCCGTGTTATCCCAATAACTTAGATTTGTTGACAGCATAAGTGAGCGGATACCCGATGAACTGATTCCACAGAAGATCCGAAATCCCCGAAGAAAAAGCGCGCAGGATGACTCACATACAAAAACCAACAATAAAATACTAAACATACAAATTGCTTTAGCATAATTGCGATCACAATATAACATTACAATGAAAAGAATTATGACTACAGGGAACTTCAAATGACAAGTGAAAACTTAAAACTAATGTACTGTGTACACCTACTAAAAGCTACCAGTCTGATTCAAATACTTATTCTTATTAAAAGTACTCTTTAAAATTTACTGTCACTAGCTAAGCCTTTTGTAAATAATAAAAGGTTCTTTCCGCTCTATATGAGCTACACAAATTTAAAAATTCATGAACATGTTAATTAGCAACCGATACAATACAATAAGCTGTTGCATGTTTCACATTAGATTTGTACCATACAGTAATTTTAGATTTCTCTTCCTTTCTTTTTTTTTATAACAACGAGCGTAACAAAGATCAACAAGCATTATTTATTTATAGTCTTTATATTTTTTTTTTTTTTCCGGTTAAAAACCAATACAAAAATACTTGAATATAAACATGTTTCTGTTAAAGTACATATACGTCAAACTAACACCTTTTCTTTTATTTTTCCTTTCCTTTTAATATAATTACTATTGTTTTTATACCCGAGCGCACTTGTGCACAAGGGTATTATAACTTTGTTCACATAACGGTTGTTTGTAACAGGCAAAACGAATCGAGATAGATATAGACAAATGTATACATAAATGATCAGAATGAAAAGAGAAATCGATTAAGCGGTGACTGTCTGTCCGTCCGTC
>NW_016157097.1:533098-533784 GCF_001687245.7 Rhagoletis zephyria
GGACCTACAGTTTTACGCCGACTCCGAACGGCGATTGTATTTTTATGAGAAGCTGTTTTTCATGGCAGAAATACACTCGGAGGTTTGCCATTGCCGTTTTCTATTTTTTTTTTGGGATGTTGCTTTGACCAGGGCTTGAACCCAGGTGCTGATGTGTGAAAGCGCGCACTGCTTACCACTACACCACAGCGGTCGACAACTACTGAAGATAAGTCACTCAAAATTGATCATTACAATGAGTTTCAGATGGAAAACATGAATATTATAAATTTTTGGAAAATGGGGGTGTATACATTTTAAGTAAATTAGCGTCCTTAAATTTCGAAATATTGAAATTTCAAGCATTTCTGAAATTTACCGTTATATGAAAAGCGGCCTCAATTTTAGTCCGATTTCAACAATTTTCAACGGTGGCAAGCACAATAACCATACCGAGCTTGGTACAAATTGCTAGAACGGTTAGCGAGATACATATATGTGATCACAAGTGGGCGGTGCTACGCCCATTTTCCAAAATTTTGTCATACACGTATTTCTTGGTAAAGAATTGTTGCAACCATCAATTTTGAATAAATTAGCTTCAATATTTACTGATTTATCGAAGATTTTGTATTTCTTGAAATTACCGTTATATGGGATGTGGGCGTGGTTATTGTCCGATTTTAGAAATTTTCAGCCATTTGGTA
>NW_016157097.1:533809-544844 GCF_001687245.7 Rhagoletis zephyria
CCGGCTTATCATGTAGCGGTAGCTTTCGGAAAGGTGGAAAACATATATTTAATACTTGCGCCGGGTATTTAATGTTCGGCTCCGCCCGAACTTAGACTTTCTTACTTGTTTTTTTTTTTAACTACCCTGATATCGGTTGTCAAAATTACATTAACAATTAAAGAACCTCATTCAACTTTGCCTCCTTTAGAAAGCAAATTAACTCCCTAAGCAGACCAAAGTCGTTTTTGACAAAAATTTCTTTAAAACAATTAAACTTCTCAAAGAAGGTGTACGTGTCCCTGATCGCAGAAAATCTCCGACATACAAATTTTAGGCGCTCATTGGACTCCCTCACCCCGCAAGACCAGCAAGTGTCCGACACATCTCTTTTGAACTTACTCAAAAAACATTCCCATAGGTGTGACCTGAAACAAGTCTGTTTATTAGCTTAACATCTTGGACTTCCAAGTCACATTTTTTATTACAGAACCAATGCGAGTTTGTTATTCTACCGACGTTTTCAGCAAAAGTCTTACCTTTCGTCAGAGATATTTCAAAATACTCCTCCTCCCATTCGCTCCATATATTCTTGCAGATAATTCTGAGTCACTCCTCAATCGTTAACTTAACAAGCACTCTTCTACCATTACTAACTGCTGCCTTTGCTGCTATGTCTGCGTTCTCAATGTAAAAAATGCCCACATGGCTAGGTACCCAGATGAGTTTTATGCTCCGCACCCGGAGCCATGTAAACTATTATGGATGGAAGCAACAATATGATTTGTTGTACATTTCTTATCAATAAGCCTCAACGCAGCCATGCTATCAGAGATAATAGCAATCTTTTTGAAAATGGTCCTAACCATTAACGATACCGACTCCTTAATGGCGACAAGCTCACCGAAAGTTGACGCAAAATCCCCCGAGATATTATACAAATATGAAAAATTGTTTTGTGGATCATAAACGGCAAGACCCGTCACCCCTTCACCCACAGAAGCATCCGTGGCAACCAGATAATAGCCATCGTCCTTAAGCTCACTAAATCTACACAGGTACCGGCTTCTAAGTTGTAATACACTTTAATTAGCTTTTGAAGCAGACAGACCAGATAATTCAACTGACAAATTATTGTGCCTACAGAACCTGGTCTCCGTTCCAACTCTATTGAAGATAGTCTTATATTTGTTGTATACAAACGAAATAACTCGATTTAAAACTCGCACCACACCTCAGGTCTTCCCTAAGGCGACGATTTCTCACCCAAGGAATTGGGTACCTTGGCTGTCAACCACTCCGCTCTTTTCAGGGGAGGGAGCTCCCCCGCCAGTGCGTACCTCACATGTACAGGCGAGTTTGGAGGCAGCCCCAAACATCGCCTAAGTGTCTCATTTAGGATCACCTGAATCTTTCCATTGAAACCAAAAGGTGCATTTGCATACGTCGTGTTTGCATACTCTGCCTTGCTCCTGACAAAAGCCCTGTAGAAGTTTAGCGCCACTTTCGGAACCAGTCCACTTTTAATAGGAGTCAACTTCCTCATAAGATTTTTCCCAGGAACCGCAATTTTCTTTAATCGGTTTACCTGTTCCCTTACCGACCCATTTGAGCTCACAATCCTGCCTAACCATTTCAGCGAGCAGACCTGCTCAATCTCACTACCACCAAACCTCAACAAAAAGGAATTTCTTCTATTGGAGTTTACACACATAAACCTGGTTTTCGCTATATTAATGCCCAAATTGAGGTCCCTGCACATACTACTAAAAGCAGCCAATTTTCCCTCCAAGATACCAATCGCATCAAGCTCCGTATCACCATAGCAAACAAAAGCAAAATCATCCGCAAACTGAAATATAAAAGCACTCTCATCCTTCAGGGCATGAAGCCCAGCCGTGTACAAGTTAAACACTACAGGAGAGAGACAGCTTCACTGCGGGAGCCCATTTCCCACCTGAATCGAGTGCCTCCCCAAGACAAGGGTTCTCCTTGAAAAGAAGTTGAACACCCACTCCCGTATGTTACCGTCCACATGCAGCTTTTCCATTATAACCCTCAGTCTATCGATGCGGACACAGTTATATGCATCCGAAATATCGAGCACGCACACAAACACCTTCTTCCTGCGAGCCTTTAACTTCCCAGACCAGTACAAAAATTCATTAAGACACATAGCAGCCGATCTACCCTTCCTGTAAGCAAAACTACCCTCCGGGAAAACATTATTCGATTCCGCCCACTCCATAAGTCTTTCTTTGACCATCATATTGAGGCACTTAGCAAACGCAGACAGTAGTGAGATAGGCATGAAATTCCTTATATCACTAAGAGCCTTCTCATGTTTAGGAATGGGCACATTTTGACTATCCTCCACTCGTCTCTCACGTGATTTTCGTTGAACAACTTTCTCATGTCCCGCAACATGGCCACCTTAGTGATCTCCGGAAGTCTTTTCAGCATACTGAAAGTAACTCCATCCATCCAAGCTTTGTGTGCCCTAAACGCCCACACTTGAAGCACTGTTTTGCTCTACGGAAAAAATGATTTACCCTGAAGCCCACACAAAAAAGCCTCACACAGTCGGGGATAACACTGCCCTTAAATCCAATTTTGATGGACAGAGTTGGAATAAATCTTTCTTTATTTACCGGGTCCCTTCTGGTTATTCTGGAAACCGACAACACTGGAATATCTGAATGAATCTGTCTTACCACACCATAAGTATCAAAAAAGCTACGCGGAATAAAAGCCCGTATACCCATACCCTGCAAATCAACATTAACCAAACTAGCATTAGCATCAGCAACCGAATAAAAGAAAACTTTGAACAGGGACCTACCGATCTCCACAATATCTTTTAGCCCTTTTACATTCAACTTGCGAATTTTTCCAAACAAAAAAAATCCATTTTTGACGCCTTTACTTTCAACCCCACACATCTAGACGTGTCCATAAGCACAACCGCATCGCCCTTAAAGTCACAACTGTACTTCGGGCTTTCCTGACGCTGAAAAACATTCCTTACATTTCGTTCACCCGCCGTATTTGAGCCAGCGTTGGCAAACATCTTTTCCCCTACCCCTGAATACATATATTCGGCACTATTGCCAACCGCATCAGCACCTGCATTAACACTCGACACACTAGCATCTACAACGCCACGTTCAAATGAGACAGTCGGTCCCAATTCACTTGCCACTACTGTACCACTAACACCAGCGGGAACCTCTTGCACTTGTGCTAAATTAATAGCCGAACCCCTCTTTACAAGCATGCCACTGAGCGGCGGAAGCCCGTCACAGCTCATACCCTCACTTGACTCACTAAAATTTTCAATTAAATCGTTTGCAACACTTTTAGGTCTCTTGGAATTTAAGGAGCCCGATGCCCTTTTCTTCCTAGCCTTACGCACTTTGCCCAAATTGGCCTGCGCATTTTTTCACGATGCGCACGCCATCTTGGACACAGCGCCCGACGCCGAAGCGTCCTCCATTTTGTACCACAAAAAAAAACCGCTATGCCACAGACACGATTTTCCACAATCAAAAAAACTTACCCACAAATAAATATCTACTTATAAATCTGCTTTCTATAAGCTGCAATACCAATTTAATTCACAGGAATGAGATCGCAATAACAACTACAAAATTATACTCTTACCATATATTTTATTTTTTTTTAGCGTTTTTTATTTTTGCTAGCGTTCATTTCCCACATTTGACATTTTTGTCCCTCCTCGAAGAAACAATTGATAAAACTAGAGGTGACACCAAAAAGTTAATGGTTGAATCTGAGATTAGCTCACGATTACATATTAGGGATGGGCGAATTTTGTGTGGCTAATCCGCTTTTTAAATCACAGATTAGAGACTTAAGCATAATCTACGTTCTTTGTCATAATCTCTGTATATGGAACACTCTCATAATTAAAAAAAGTATATACCTTGTTAAAAAATCGATCTCGTTTGCCAAATTTTTTGTCACATCACCGCTCAGGAAATTGACAGTTCAGTGGTTTGTCATAAAAATAAGTGGTCTGGCAACCTCCCATTGATTTTGTATTAATTCTGTGAAATCATTGTTTTTTTTTTTTTTTTTCNCATATGTATGTATCTATGGATTTGGTATTTGTCATTTTGTCATTTTTGTTACGCTCCCGCTCGTACACACGTCGTCGAGGGAACTTCATGCAGTTTTTGATACGAGGACTATACATATTCAAAGAAAGAATTTTCATCATAAATCACAAGTATAACCTGGCTGTAGAAGGATCCACATATCAGGAGCCTGGCCACTTACTGGATGTCATTGCGACATTCGCCTTAATCCAAAAAAAAAAAAAAAGAAATCATTGTTTTAATTGTTATAAGCGGCATTACGGAAGAAAAAGGAATTGAATGCTAAAAATATGTCGAATAACGATGAACTTATTGCACAATTTATTGAGATAAGCGGTGGAGATGAAAACGTCGCCAGATTTTATTTGGCAAGTTCCAATTGGTCTTTGGAGGTATGTGAATTCCATCCAAACATACATACATGTGTATGTGTGTACGTACCCATTCTTTTTTCCGGTTTCACTGCATGATTACAAAATTTAGGATGCACTTTCTCATTTCCTTGGCAATCAAGTTGACGGAGAGGGTGACAGTGAAGAACAATCAGTTGACAGAAATTCAGGCGGTGCGTCCGTTGATCCGCCCCCAACCAATTCGAGCAGTCGCAGTCGTCCGGAAATCGGCGCTGAAGGTTTTACCAAAAAAACCTCGGACAGACCCAAGTAATTTATAATTAATGGGGCTTTTGAAAAAATATGTTGCATGTTTGTTTATTTATTTTGATAACAACAGAGTTGCGACACTAAATGATATGACCAAACGTACGTCGAACGAAGAAGAGGGACAAGCTTTTTACGCCGGGGGCTCGGAGCGTTCAGGACAACAGGTTTTAGGACCACCGAAGCGTAAAAATTTCCGAGAACAGCTAACTGATATGTTTCGTATGGCACAAGAGCACAGTACCGGAGACTCGGCAGGCGGCTCAACCGGCCCGTCTACATCTGGTGCTGTACATTGGGGTCAGGGGGTTCGACTGGGCATGACTGATAACGATCATTCCGTCGTAGCGTCGCATCAAGGCGATGGCAACGCTACAGAGGAAAAAAGACCTATTGTAGTCCTGAAGTTGTGGAGTCAAGGGTTTTCCATTGACGATGGGGAGTTGCGCCTGTATGATGATCCCGAAAATAAAGAATTTTTAGAGACTGTGATGCGCGGGTAATTAGTTTATGACTTAAATTTTAATGTCATATACATTGTATTACTAAAACCATATAGAGAAATACCACATGAGCTATTAGAGATGGGTTGGTTGGTGAATGTAGATGTGGAAGATCATCGCCACGAAGATTATAAAAGGAAAAGTGTACCTCCGAAATTCAAAGGGTCCGGCCATACTTTAGGAAGGTAACAAATTTTTTTTCCATTAGAATAATCCACTTAAGTTCAACTAACTTGATTAATAGTCCAACACCTAATGTCGAAGGAGCTGCCGCCCCCAGCAGTGCCAAGCCAACGCCAAAGGTTCAAGGAAAAGAAGATGATGCTTCTGCTAAAGAGAAACTCAACATAGATTCTTCTCAGCCAACCACAACGTTGCAAATACGTTTGGCCGATGGTTCTCGTTTGATGGCACAATTCAATTTGAATCACACTGTTGCTGATATACATCGCTATATAATTAAGTAAACTTCTAGGACATATAATATATAAAATGTGATAACCTCTTATTTTTCAGCGCAAGGCCACAATATGCGGATGGAAACTTCAGATTAGTATCGTCATTCCCAACCCGTGAATTGACAGATGATGCCGCAACGATTGAGTTAGCTGGCCTTAAAAATGCATCGATATTACAACGAATGAACTGAGTCGCACACATATTTTTCATTGGGGCATAAAACCTCGGCTACTTGAACGGTGTATTTGTAAAATATTTACTCTTAAACATGATTTGTTCATTAATATAAAAAAAATAAAGCAAGATACAATGTATTGCTATTAAAATACCATCGCTTTGAATAAGTGTGAAAAGAAGTCTTGGATTTCATTTATTTGAGTATTTATTCAATACAATTATTGCAATCAAATACCCGCTTTACAAGGTGTGGTGCGTCGTTTTTCTTTGTTAACTTTTATATACCGTGTATACCGTGCGTTACATATGTATGTATTAGGGAAATCGCCCTTGACTAAAAAAACTAAGTTAATCAGTCTACCACTATGTGTACATTAGCTTCATTACTTCTAATCTTATATTATTTATGTTGTTCATGAAATTTTGACGCAATGCATTATGCCATGAATGCAAGCCGTCTTTTCCGATATTTACACAGTCAATGTATCTGTGAGCAAAAGCTAAAGATGGAGCTAAATTGGCAGAAGTACTTATAGGTCCTGCCGACGTAGTTGTTGCTGTCATAGGCACCCGAGGTTTATATATGTAAATGGTGTGTGGTTTCGCGACCTCTGGGTCATAAAAGCTATTATTTGTAAGCAATTTATTCTTCTGATCAATACAAACCGAGTAAGTTTGTAACTCAAATGCATTACTGTCAGCCCCATAAGAATGCAACGAATTCAACACAGAATTGTCCACATTTATCTTAGCATTTGGGAAAAAGAATTCGTTTGGTTCCAGCAATATAGAGAATTTCGCTCTGTGTATGGAACGCAGTAGGCAATCGGTCTTGATGATGTCTCGTATATTTGATGTGCTATTTTTGCTCGTAAAAGGAAAATTAAATGGTAACGATTGTACATGCAAATCTTTATGCCTCCTTAGTTCCCGCAAAAGATTTTCTGATAAGTCATCGCCATTGTAAACGATAAACTGATTGATGCCTAGGACGTAGTGGTGTAGAAAAAATTCCAACAAATTCGCATCATTTTTTCCGAAGTTACTGCTTATATTAAACGTCACTAAATCCAGACAAATCGCTAGTTGTGTTTGCGGCACGTTGCCTACTTGACCATTTTTAATAGGACGTAAACGAAGCATATGATTCGCATTGATCTTATCATTTTGGTCTGCATAAACAATGGTTTTGGGTGCCCCTATATCATTTTTGAGGCGACAGTAAAATATATATGTTTTGAATACAACATCGCCATTTTCTTTTTCTTGACCCAAGTGCTGAAAACGAAACTTGCCTTGCGAAAGGTGTCCTCCATAATGTGCGCTACATCGAAAATTTACTACAGCGCCAACCGATGCAGTTACCAGAGATAAAACTTCGCCACCTGAAGAGACAAGTTCGTTGCGATGCCAGAATGAAGCATAGGCGTGAAAGGAGTCCCCAATTAGCTGCCAGACCGGAATCGGGCGATTAAAATCAATTATGCCCTCATCCGTCCAGGTGAAGTTACTTATTAATCGTAACTCTGCCGCATCTTTCCGACTAAAGAAGTTCACCGCATTCAGGACATCTTTCAAACGTGTGTTTTCGTTTTTGTATGTAAGCAAGACAATTATGCTTATACAAGAAATTACGACCAATAAGAGCTGGTGATATTTACGCATTGTTTATCTGTAAAATAACCATTCCAAGCACAGTATACTGCGATTCCAAGTCGATAAACAAACGTATTTAGAGCAATTTAGAGGGTATGTAATTAGCAAAAAAAAAGAAAAACAATTGCTAAATTACAGATTGACATATGAAAAGGGTTGTCGAGGCTAAATATCAGGGTTGTACGAAAAAAGCACTCTTTTTACCAAAGGTCGTGGATACACTGGTTATAGTGCTGACTACACACGAGGTAACCGTTGAAGCTACCAGGGAGTTGGTTGCCTGAAGCACACGGAATTTCCGAACTGAGTAAGAGTAGTTTCTTACAATATTAAGCGCACATAACCACGTCAGGACCTAGATTTACACTGATATACATACGTATGTAGAAGAAAATATTAAGGGCCGGTTACTCAATGTCTAGTTAACACTAATCTGCGGTTAAACATCGTTATCGACGTAATCGACTCCCTGTTATATGCATGGAGTCGAAGCTATTTGTTACAATTCGCCCCGTGCATTATAACCAAGGTATTAATGAGAAAAAGTGGCAATATTGATTTTTCGCGTATACAGCGCTAGCTGCGTTTCAGTGACCGCCGATCGAGAATTCAATTATTATTTTGCATTACATTATATTACATTAGGTACGGATCTGAATAAGCGAAAGAACACGGCTGTTTGTCAAAAGCATACGATTTCGAGCTCGCGTAAATGTACATTTGGTAAATGTGATAGCATGAACGATCTTCGAAAACATATGTTCGAAAGTGCTAAATGTTGCATTTTAAATGCATCAAAAACGCTGCATTAAAGGCACAATTTAGGTAAAATTATACATTTAAATGCTTTAAAATGTGTTGTCTTGTTGAATTAACTTTAGCTCTTCTTTATTTAATAAATGTGTCAAATAGTGGTCATTGTGATATAAACAAACGCTCAGCTGACGAACGCGCTTCCACAAACTTCCCAGTAAGAACCCTATCTGTTAGCTAATGCATTATATACGCTGGGTTATTTCTCAACCAATTAGGTCGGTGTTATGCAGAAATTTTGTTTGGCAAACTGCGTGCAATTGTTGTTGCAGCAAACTCGGAGAGAGCGAGTTTGGCGACTCTCACAGCAAACTAATTTTGTTTGGTCAAACTGCAGCAAATTCGGTGTTGTCATATACAAAAATTTTAAATTTTGCGCGTTATGTACATCTGAAATTCTCATTTCGTGTTGGCAATAGCCAAGAAAACCATAAGGAACGTGCAACCCTGTGCCAAACTCGACATAACCACCTCCGAGCAAACTAAGCAGCCGCCATTTAATTTGGCAAACAAAAGTTTGTCTGCATAACACCGACCTTACAAATACAACGTCGCGTTCTTGCGTGATGTATTTTTGGTTCATGACGTTTACTTTTGACTTCAAAAAATATTGGCATCACTTATTAAAAGAATGACAGATGGCACCTATCCAAAATATTTTAAAGTATGGCATCATCAGGCTGTCATTTCAAATCTGGCAGCATCATGCTGCGTCATCTCAAATCTGGCAGCTTTGTCGACGAGTGCAGTCTTTGAGTGGTTTAGTGCGTGTATTTGATTTAAAATAATTCGTATTTTTACACTATTTTGCTTAAAATAATATATATTTGTGTATTTCCAAGAACGGTGAGTGTTAATTATGCACTTTTCTTATATTTTACTTGAAGATAATAGCAAAATTTAACAAAGTTTCGCCTGTGGCTGGCCGTCGTCGCCATTTTGGAAAAAAATTTCTCTGCTGAAAAGCGTATACAGAAAATTTTATCCATTTTTTCATCATTAGTATTTTACGTAATTTGGATGAATATTATTCCAAAGTCCAAATATTGATTAAAATTAAGACATAGTGGAATTACAATTTTTAATCTACTTGCATATCGCTGTATCACTGGCGAAATCGATGTACATATGTATGTAGGTTAAGTGTGCCTGAAAATCGGGATGAGCAATTACACAAAAAAAAAAAGATTTTTATCGGCCGAACTTACTACCCCCATTTGCATTGATATTGAATGATGTCCCGATAAATAAATGCAGAAGAATTAAGAGCTTGGAATCCCCTTTTGGTATTTAAATGGGTTTTATGCATGCATATAAATAACGTGCACGCATATGTATGGATGTACCCATGCGTGTGGCCAAACAGGTATACATATTTTTGGTATCGGCCTTTGTTTCTGCCAGCGTATATTCTGTATCTATGTGGCCGTGGACGCCTGGAACGAATGGTCCNAAAATTTACCAAAAGATGCAGGAAGGAACACTAAAATGTTTGTTACTTAAGGTAAAACTAATACTTCCACAAATTCTTAAATAATAAATATTTCAGTCACAAGAAAAAATTTTTCTGTGAAAAGTTTGAAAGAACCGCAATTAAATCCAAAATGGCTTCCGACACACAGACGTTGCACGTTCACCCTTCTTGAAAATCTTCGCAGGAAAAGGAACGAATGGTCCGCGTTCTTTTAATTGCTCTTTTACGGGCTCAAATGTAAAGGTCCAGTCAAATGTGGTAAAGCAAGTAATTGTGAAAAGTCGGTCTAAATTATAAGTAATTTCAATAGCTTCGACACAGTAGTTGGGTACAAGTGCAGTATCGCGGCATTTGTGAGCTAAAACAAAACTAGAAAATGGGCGTGGTTCGCCCTTTCTATTGATTTTAATGTTATATATTTTTGGTGCAAATTAATAGGCCACACTTAGGGATTATAACCCTCACTAAGTAGAATTCTCCTTTCTATGTTGCCGAAGAAAAGGGGCTGAACACCTTTTACAGAAGCCCTGTTCGCGTACGCACTATCTAGTAAAATGCAGTACTAATTTTACTGGTTTTTACTGGATGCCGTTTGCGTGCGCAAAAACTTGCGAGAAACCAGCAAAAGAGAATTGAGAGAGCAAAAATGACAGCTGAACTTGCAAGTTTTACTGGATAAATTTTTACTAGCACCTACCTACTTGCCAGTAAAAAAACAGCAGATGACATGATGCTTAACGCAATTCACATACAAATGTTTGAACTGCTATTAGAGTTGCAATTGACAAAATAAACCTATTTAAAAATATAATAAGATGGGAAATACAATTTTTTTTAGAAAATTGCGTCGGAAAATAACAAATTAATCAGCTGTTCATAAAACTTGGCAACTTCTTGCTGGTTTTGCATTTTCGTACTTTCTTGCACATTTCTCTCATTGGGAGTAAATATTGGCTTACTCTTCGAAATTTGGTTACTGGCAAGTTATTGGATATTTTTTGCTGGAGAATACGAAAACATAACTGGAGATAGATATTTCCTAGATATTTTATTTTGTTTGACAGCTCAGCCCCAACAAACACAGTCTCTAACGTTTGAGAAATTTGGATTTCTACATTAGATAACTAGGGTAATGGTGCATTTACATGGTATGAATCTGTTCATAAGCCGTATGAATTTTCCTATAAAAGAAGC